>NC_069502.1:497596211-497616211 GCF_027579735.1 Bombina bombina
TTGATCTGGATGTTCTGGGTGAGATTGGGTACAGTGTATCTGATACCAATTAAATTGTATCTTTGTGTGTATGTATTTTGGTGTAAACATTGAATGGTTGTCTTGACATCCGTTTTTGGCGCAATTTCTGTTCACTGAGGGAGGGTCTTAGAGGGTTTAAATGTTTGCTTGTCACATTTTATTGTTGGTCTGATGAAGGGGAGCTGTCCCCGAAACGTCACGTAAATAAAAGCTACTATTGCTAATCCTTAAGCCCAATGAGTGCTGTCTTCTATTACCTTTATGTATATACTATATATATATATATATATATGTATATGTATATATATATGTATATATGGGATTTAATTCAAATCTCTTCATTGTTCGAAAGAAATAAGGCACTTTCATACAATTTCTGGATCTGAAAGCTCTTAGCAAGTTTGTAAGGATTCCATCTTTCAAAATGGAAAATATTCTGACTATTCAACCTTTTTTTAAGCAAGGTCAGTTTATGTCCGCAATAGATTTAAGGGATGCTTACCTTCATGTTCCCTACATGCTCTTTGTAGGAAAGTCCTAGGTCTCATGATTGCAGCTTCAGATGTAATTCTGTTTGCACGTTTTCATGAAGCCTCTTCAGCTTTGCATGCTGTGTCAATGGTGTAGATATTATACTCAGCTGTCTCAAAGGATATTTATGGATCCCAGTACAAGTCAGTCTCTAACTTGGTGGCTGGATCATCAGTTTATTATTCAGGGGGTTTCTTTTGCTCAGCGTACCTGGACTGTGATCAGTAGAGATGCAAGTCTTTCAGGTTGGGGTGCTGTTTAAGAGTTTCGGATCCTCAGGTTTTAGAGTTCTAGAACTCCATGCTATTTTCAGGTCTCTTCATGTTGGCCTCTGATGAAAACAGAGTCTCATCTCTATTTCCAGACAAAGTCACAGCATTAGCTTATGTCAACCATCAGTTCCCTAGCAATGATAGGGGTTTTTTTAATTGTTTTATGGGCTGAAACCTATTCCTGTCTAGTCTCTAAGGTCCATACTCCAGGGGTGAACAACTGGGAGTCAGATTTTCTCAGTTGTCTCTATATCCAGGGGTGTGCTCTGTTCACCAGGATGTGTTCAATCACATTGTGGATCTTTGGGGTCTCCAAGAGATATATCTGATGGCCTCTCATGTGAACAACAAACTTCCCATGTATTTTGCAAAGTCCAGGAATCCTCAGGCAGAGTTAATGGATGCTTTAGTAGTTCCTTTGTCCTTTCTTCTTGCTTATCTATTTCCTCCTCTGGTAGTTCTTCCCAGTGTGAGTTCCATGTTAATCCTAGAGAATTGTTCAGTAGTCTCGATTGCCCCAACGTGGCCTTGCAGGATTTGGCATGCAGATCTTGTTCAGATGTCCAGCTGCCCTCCTTGGCCTCTTCTTCTGCGGTCAGACCTTCTGTCTCAAGGTCCATTTTTCCATCCAGATCTCAAGTCTCTAAACTTGATGGCATATCAAATTGAACGTTTAGTCCATAAACATAGGGGTTTCTCTGATTCTGTGATTGAAACCCTGATTCAGGCTCATAATCCTGTAACTAGGATAATCTGTCCCAAGGTCTGGAAGACCTTTTTCTCCTGTTAAGTGTGGTCAGTCCACGGGTCATCATTACTTCTGGGATATTAACTCCTCCCCAACAGGAAGTGCAAGAGGATCACCCAGCAGAGCTGCTATATAGCTCCTCCCCTCTACGTCACACCCAGTCATTCTCTTGCACCCAACTAATAGATAGGATGTGTGAGAGGACTGTGGTGATTATACTTAGTTTTATACCTTCAATCAAAAGTTTGTTATTTTAAAACAGCACCGGAGTGTGTTGTTCCTTCTCAGGTAGAATTTGAAGAAGAATCTACCTGAGTTTTTGTATGATTTTAGCCGGCGTAGTTAAAATCATCTTGCTGTTCGCGGCCATCTGAGGAGTGAGGTAAACTTCAGATCAGGGGACAGCGGGCAGGTTATCCTGCAAAGAGGTATGTAGCAGCATATTATTTTCTGAGAATGGAATTGACTAGAAAATACTGCCATACCGATATAATGTAAGCTCAGCCTTAAATGCAGTAGTAGCAACTGGTATCAGGCTGTCATGTATGTATATTTACACTTCAGTATTCTGGGGAATGGCACTTCACTGGGATAATACTGTATGCATAAGACTTTAGCCTAACTTGCAGTGGGAACGACTAGCAACAGGCTTCTAATGACATTTAATTTATTTGATGTTAAACGTTTTTGCTGGCATGTTAAAATCGTTTAATTATCTGAGGTACTGGGTGAAAAATTGTTTTGGGCACTGTTTTTTTCCACTTGGCGGTCGTTTTATTTAATTTGAGACAGTTTACTGATCTCCCTCACTGTTGTGTGTGAGGGGGAGGGGCCTATTTTGGCGCTTTTGCTACGCATCAGAAAATTCAGTCACAAGTCTGTTTCCTTCCCTGCATGATCCGGTTTGTCTCTACAGAACTCAGGGGTCTTCAAAAGTTAGTTTGAGGGAGGTAATCACTCACAGCAGACCTGTGAGATTGTGCTTTGACTGTGATAAAAAACGTTTATATTCTGTACATTTTTTCTGCTATTCAGGGTTAGTTATCCATTGCTAATGGGGGCAATCCTTTGCTAAAATTGTGTTTTACCGGAAAGAATTTGATGTTATAGTTACTCCGGTTTATTATTACTCAACTGTCATAACTTTTTTTTTTCTGTGCTTCTTAAAGGCACAGTACGTTTCTTCTGTTAAGTGTGATCAGTCCACGGGTCATCATTACTTCTGGGATATTACTCCTCCCCAACAGGAAGTGCAAGAGGATTCACCCAGCAGAGCTGCATATAGCTCCTCCCCTCTACGTCACTCCCAGTCATTCTCTTGCACCCAACGACTAGATAGGATGTGTGAGAGGACTATGGTGATTATACTTAGTTTTATATCTTCAATCAAAAGTTTGTTATTTTAAAATAGCACCGGAGTGTGTTATTACCTCTCTGGCAGAGTTTGAAGAAGAATCTACCAGAGTTTTGCTATGATTTTAGCCGGAGTAGTTAAGATCATATTGCTGTTCTCAGCCATCTGAGGAGTGAGGTAAACTTCAGATCAGGGGACAGCGGGCAGATGAATCTGCATAGAGGTATGTAGCAGTTTTTATTTTCTGACAATGGAATTGATGAGAAAATCCTGCCATACCGATATAATGTCATGTATGTATACTTTACACTTCAGTATTCTGGGGAATGGTACTTCACTAGAATTACACTGTAAGAAATACATAAAGCTGTTTAATAACTAGAGATTATGTTTAACGTTTTTGCTGGAATGTAAAATCGTTTTCATTTGCTGAGGTACTGTGTGAATAAATGTTTGGGCACTATTTTTCCACTTGGCAGTTGCTTAATCTGTTTTTCTGACAGTTTCTGTTCTCCCTCACTGCTGTGTGTGAGGGGGAGGGGCCGTTTTTTGGCGCTTTTACTATGCATCAAATATTTCAGTCAGAAACTCATTGTATTCCCTGCATGATCCGGTTCATCTCTACAGAGCTCAGGGGTCTTCAAAACTTATTTTGAGGGAGGTAATTTCTCTCAGCAGAGCTGTGAGAATTATAGTTTGACTGAGATAAAAAACGTTTATTCTGTAATTTGTTTCCTGCTTTCAGAATTTATCCTTGCTAATGGGATTAAACCTTTGCTAAAGTTGTGTTGTTTACAAGGATTGAGGCTATAACTGTTTCAATTTATTAATTTTCAACTGTCATAGATCTTCTGTGCTTCTTAAAGGCACAGTACGTTTTAATATTATTCTAATTGAATTGTATTTCCAAGTTGCAAGTTTATTTGCTAGTGTGTTAAACATGTCTGATTCAGAGGATGATACCTGTGTCATTTGTTGCAATGCCAAAGTGGAGCCCAATAGAAATTTATGTACTAACTGTATTGATGCTACTTTAAATAAAAGTCAATCTGTACAAATTGAACAAATTTCACCAAACAACGAGGGGAGAGTTATGCCGACTAACTCGCCTCACGTGTCAGTACCTACATCTCCCGCTCAGAGGGAGGTGCGTGATATTGTAGCGCTGAGTACATCTGGGCGGCCATTACAAATCACATTACAGGATATGGCTACTGTTATGACTGAGGTTTTGGCTAAATTACCAGAACTAAGAGGTAAGCGTGATCACTCTGGGGTGAGAACAGAGTGCGCTGATAATATTAGGGCCATGTCAGACACTGCGTCACAGGTGGCAGAACATGAGGACGGAGAACTTCATTCTGTGGGTGACGGTTCTGATCCAAACAGACTGGATTCAGATATTTCAAATTTTAAATTTAAACTGGAAAACCTCCGTGTATTACTAGGGGAGGTGTTAGCGGCTCTGAATGATTGTAACACAGTTGCAATACCAGAGAAAATGTGTAGGTTGGATAAATATTTTGCGGTACCGACGAGTACTGAGGTTTTTCCTATACCTAAGAGACTTACTGAAATTGTTACTAAGGAGTGGGATAGACCCGGTGTGCCGTTCTCACCCCCTCCGATATTTAGAAAAATGTTTCCAATAGACGCCACCACAAGGGACTTATGGCAAACGGTCCCTAAGGTGGAGGGAGCAGTTTCTACCTTAGCTAAGCGTATCACTATCCCGGTGGAGGATAGCTGTGCTTTTTCAGATCCAATGGATAAAAAGTTAGAGGGTTACCTTAAGAAAATGTTTGTTCAACAAGGTTTTATATTGCAACCCCTTGCATGCATTGCGCCGATCACGGCTGCAGCGGCATTCTGGATTGAGTCTCTGGAAGAGAACATTGGTTCAGCTACTCTGGACGACATTACGGACAGGCTTAGAGTCCTTAAACTAGCTAATTCATTCATTTCGGAGGCCGTAGTACATCTTACTAAACTTACGGCGAAGAATTCAGGATTCGCCATTCAGGCACGCAGGGCGCTGTGGCTAAAATCCTGGTCAGCTGATGTTACTTCTAAGTCTAAATTGCTTAATATACCTTTCAAAGGGCAGACCTTATTCGGGCCCGGGTTGAAAGAGATTATCGCTGACATTACAGGAGGTAAAGGCCATGCCCTGCCTCAGGACAAAGCCAAAGCCAAGACTAGACAGTCTAATTTTCGTTCCTTTCGTAATTTCAAAGCAGGAGCAGCATCAACTTCCTCTGCACCAAAACAGGAAGGAGCTGTTGCTCGCTACAGACAAGGCTGGAAACCTAACCAGTCCTGGAACAAGGGCAAGCAGACTAGGAAACCTGCTGCTGCCCCTAAAACAGCATGAATTGAGGGCCCCCGATCCGGGATCGGATCTAGTGGGGGGCAGACTTTCTCTCTTCGCCCAGGCTTGGGCAAGAGATGTTCAGGATCCCTGGGCGCTAGAGATAATATCTCAGGGATACCTTCTGGACTTCAAATACTCTCCTCCAAGAGAGAGATTTCATCTGTCAAGATTGTCAACAATCCAGACAAAGAAAGAGGCGTTTCTACGCTGCGTACAAGAGCTCTTGTTAATGGGAGTAATCCATCCAGTTCCACGATCGGAACAGGGACAGGGATTTTACTCAAATCTGTTTGTGGTTCCCAAAAAAGAGGGAACTTTCAGACCAATCCTGGACTTAAAGATCCTAAACAAATTCCTAAGAGTTCCATCGTTCAAGATGGAGACTATTCGGACAATTTTACCTATGATCCAAGAGGGTCAATACATGACCACTGTAGATTTAAAAGATGCTTACCTTCACATACCGATTCACAAAGATCATTATCGGTACCTAAGGTTTGCCTTCCTAGACAGGCATTACCAGTTTGTGGCTCTTCCATTCGGATTGGCTACAGCTCCAAGAATCTTCACAAAGGTTCTGGGTGCTCTTCTGGCGGTACTAAGACCGCGGGGAATCTCGGTAGCTCCATACCTAGACGACATTCTGATACAAGCTTCAAGCTTTCAAACTGCCAAGTCTCATACAGAGTTAGTGCTGGCATTTCTAAGGTCACATGGATGGAAGGTGAACGAAAAGAAAAGTTCACTCGTTCCACTCACAAGAGTTCCCTTCCTGGGGACTCTTATAGATTCTGTAGAAATGAAGATTTACCTGACAGAGGACAGGCTAACAAGACTTCAAAGTGCTTGCCGCACCCTTCATTCCATTCAACACCCGTCAGTGGCTCAATGCATGGAGGTAATCGGCTTAATGGTAGCGGCAATGGACATAGTACCCTTTGCACGCTTACACCTCAGACCACTGCAACTGTGCATGCTAAGTCAGTGGAATGGGGATTACTCAGACTTATCCCCTTCTCTGAATCTGGATCAAGAGACCAGAAATTCTCTTCTATGGTGGCTTTCTCGGCCACATCTGTCCAGGGGGATGCCATTCAGCAGACCAGACTGGACAATTGTAACAACAGACGCCAGCCTTCTAGGTTGGGGTGCCGTCTGGAATTCTCTGAAGGCTCAGGGACAATGGAGTCAGGAGGAGAGTCTCCTGCCAATAAACATTCTGGAATTGAGAGCAGTTCTCAATGCCCTCCTGGCTTGGCCCCAGTTAACAACTCGGGGGTTCATCAGGTTTCAGTCGGACAACATCACGACTGTAGCTTACATCAACCATCAGGGAGGGACAAGAAGCTCCCTAGCTATGATGGAAGTATCAAAGATAATTTGCTGGGCAGAGTCTCACTCTTGCCACCTGTCAGCAATCCACATCCCGGGAGTGGAGAACTGGGAGGCGGATTTCTTAAGTCGTCAGACTTTTCATCCGGGGGAGTGGGAACTTCATCCGGAGGTCTTTGCCCAAATACTTCGACGTTGGGGCAAACCAGAGATAGATCTCATGGCGTCTCGACAGAACGCCAAGCTTCCTCGTTACGGGTCCAGATCCAGGGATCCAGGAGCAGTCCTGATAGATGCTCTGAAAGCACCTTGGGACTTCAGGATGGCTTACGTGTTTCCACCCTTCCCGTTGCTTCCTCGATTGATTGCCAGAATCAAACAAGAGAGAGCATCAGTGATTCTAATAGCACCTGCGTGGCCACGCAGGACTTGGTATGCAGACCTGGTGGACATGTCATCCTGTCCACCTTGGTCTCTACCTCTGAAACAGGACCTTCTGATACAGGGTCCCTTCAAACATCAAAATCTAACTTCTCTGAAGCTGACTGCTTGGAAATTGAACGCTTGATTTTATCAAGACGTGGATTTTCTGAGTCAGTTATTGATACCTTAATACAGGCTAGGAAACCTGTTACCAGAAAGATTTACCATAAGATATGGCGTAAATACCTATATTGGTGTGAATCCAAAGGTTACTCTTGGAGTAAGGTTAGGATTCCTAGGATATTGTCTTTTCTACAAGAAGGTTTAGAAAAGGGTTTATCTGCTAGTTCATTAAAGGGACAGATCTCAGCTCTGTCCATTCTGTTACACAAACGTCTGTCAGAAGTTCCTGACGTCCAGGCTTTTTGTCAGGCTTTGGCCAGAATTAAGCCTGTGTTTAAAACTGTTGCTCCACCATGGAGTTTAAACCTTGTTCTTAATGTTTTACAGGGCGTTCCGTTTGAACCCCTTCATTCCATTGATATAAAGTTGTTATCTTGGAAAGTTCTATTTTTAATGGCTATTTCCTCGGCTCGAAGAGTCTCTGAATTATCAGCCTTACATTGTGATTCTCCTTATTTGATTTTTCATTCGGATAAGGTAGTCCTGCGTACTAAACCTGGGTTCTTACCTAAGGTAGTTACTAACAGGAATATCAATCAAGAGATTGTTGTTCCTTCTTTATGCCCTAATCCTTCTTCAAAGAAGGAACGTCTACTGCACAACCTGGATGTAGTCGTGCTCTAAAATTTTACTTACAGGCAACTAAGGAATTTCGACAAACGTCTTCTCTGTTTGTCATTTACTCTGGGCAGAGGAGAGGTCAAAAAGCTTCCGCTACCTCTCTTTCTTTTTGGCTTCGTAGCATAATTCGTTTAGCTTATGAGACTGCTGGACAGCAGCCTCCTGAAAGAATTACAGCTCATTCTACTAGAGCTGTGGCTTCCACTTGGGCCTTCAAGAATGAGGCCTCTGTTGAACAGATTTGCAAGGCTGCAACTTGGTCTTCGCTTCATACTTTTTCCAAATTTTACAAATTTGACACTTTTGCTTCATCGGAGGCTATTTTTGGGAGAAAGGTTCTTCAGGCAGTGGTTCCTTCTGTATAAAGAGCCTGCCTATCCCTCCCGTCATCCGTGTACTTTTGCTTTGGTATTGGTATCCCAGAAGTAATGATGACCCGTGGACTGATCACACTTAACAGAAGAAAACATAATTTATGCTTACCTGATAAATTCCTTTCTTCTGTAGTGTGATCAGTCCACGGCCCGCCCTGTTTTTAAGGCAGGTAAATATTTTTTAATTTATACTCCAGTCACCACTTCACCCTTGGCTTTTCCTTTCTCGTTGGTCCTTGGTCGAATGACTGGGAGTGACGTAGAGGGGAGGAGCTATATGCAGCTCTGCTGGGTGAATCCTCTTGCACTTCCTGTTGGGGAGGAGTAATATCCCAGAAGTAATGATGACCCGTGGACTGATCACACTACAGAAGAAAGGAATTTATCAGGTAAGCATAAATTATGTTTTTTCATATTATTTGTAAATTGCTTTGAAAAGTATTTCCAAGTTGCTAGTTTATTTGCTAGTGTGTTAAACATGTCTGACTCAGAGGAATATCTCTGTGCTATATGTGCTAAAGCCAAAGTGGAGCCCAATAGAAATTTATGTACTAATTGCATTGATGCTACTTTAAATAAAAGTCAATCTGTACAAATTGAACATCATTCACCAAACAACGAGGGGAGAGTTATGCCGACTAACTCGCCTCACGTGTCAGTACCTGCATCTCCCGCTCGGGAGGTGCGTGATATTGTAGCGCCGAGTACATCAGGGCGGCCATTACAAATCACATTACAGGATATGGCTAATGTTATGACTGAAGTTTTGTCTAAATTACCAGAACTTAGAGGTAAGCGTGATCACTCTGGGGTGAGAACAGAGTGCGCTGTTAATAATAGGGCCATGTCTGATACTGCGTCACAGTATGCAGAACATGAGGACGGAGAGCTTCAATCTGCAGGTGACGGTTCTGATCCCAATAGAATGGATTCAGACATTTCTAATTTTAAGTTTAAACTCGAAAACCTCCGTGTACTGTTAGGGGAGGTATTAGCAGCTCTGAATGATTGTAACACCGTTGCAATCCCAGAGAAATTATGTAGGCTGGATAGATACTATGCGGTACCGGCGAGTACTGACGTATTTCCTATACCTAAGAGGCTTACAGAGATAATTACTAAGGAGTGGGATAGGCCCGGTGTGCCCTTTTCCCCCCCTCCTGTGTTTAGAAAAATGTTTCCAATAGACGCCACCACACGGGACTTATGGCAGACGGCCCCTAAGGTGGAGGGAGCGGTTTCTACTCTGGCTAAGCGTACCACTATCCCAGTGGAGGATAGCTGTGCCTTTTCAGATCCAATGGATAAAAAGTTAGAGGGTTACCTTAAGAAAATGTTTGTTCAACAAGGTTTTATATTGCAACCCCTTGCATGTATTGCGTCTGTCTCGGCCGCGGCCGCTTTTTGGTCCGAGTCCCTGGAAGAGACTCTTGACTCAATAACTATAGATGAGATTTCAAGCAAGCTTAAAACACTTAAGCTAGCAAATTCATTTGTTTCAGATGCCGTAGTACATTTAACAAAACTTACGGCTAAGAATTCCGGATTCGCCATTCAGGCACGCAGAGCACTGTGGCTAAAATCCTGGTCAGCTGACGTTACTTCTAAATTACTTAACATACCTTTCAAAGGGCAGACCTTATTCGGGCCCGGGTTGAAAGAAATTATCGCTGACATTACAGGAGGTAAAGGCCATGCCCTGCCTCAAGACAGAGCCAAACCTAAGGCTAGACAGTCTAATTTTCGTTCCTTTCGTAATTTCAAGACAGGAGCAGCATCAACTTCCTCTGCTCCAAAACAGGAAGGAGCTGTTGCTCGCTACAGACAAGGCTGGAGACCTAACCAGTCCTGGAACAGGGGCAAGCAGGCCAGAAAACCTGCTGCTGCCCCTAAGACAGCATGAATCGAGGGCCCCCGATCCGGGAACGGATCTAGTGGGGGGCAGACTTTCGCTCTTCGCCCAGGCTTGGGCAAGAGATGTCCAGGATCCCTGGGCGTTAGAGATCATATCTCAGGGATATCTTCTGGACTTCAAATCCTCTCCCCCAAAAGGGAGATTTCATCTGTCAAGGTTGTCAACAAACCAAATAAAGATCATTACCGGTATCTAAGGTTTGCCTTCCTAGACAGGCATTACCAGTTTGTAGCTCTTCCATTCGGATTGGCTACGGCTCCAAGAATCTTCACAAAGGTTCTGGGTGCTCTTCTGGCGGTACTAAGACCGCGAGGAATTTCGGTAGCTCCGTACCTAGACGACATTCTGATACAAGCTTCAAGCTTTCAAACTGCCAAGTCTCATACAGAGTTAGTACTGGCATTTCTAAGGTCGCATGGATGGAAGGTGAACGAAAAGAAGAGTTCTCTCTTTCCAATCACAAGAGTTCCCTTCTTAGGGACTCTTATAGATTCTGTAGAAATGAAGATCTACCTGACAGAAGACAGGTTAACAAAGCTTCAAAATGCATGCTGTGTCCTTCATTCCATTCAACACCCGTCAGTGGCTCAATGCATGGAGGTGATCGGCTTAATGGTAGCGGCAATGGACATAGTACCCTTTGCACGCCTACATCTCAGACCGCTGCAATTGTGCATGCTAAGTCAGTGGAATGGGGATTACTCAGATTTGTCCCCTACTCTGAATCTGGATCAAGAGACCAGAAATTCTCTTCTATGGTGGCTTTCTCGGCCACATCTGTCCAGGGGGATGCCATTCAGCAGGCCAGATTGGACAATCGTAACAACAGACGCCAGCCTACTAGGTTGGGGCGCTGTCTGGAATTCTCTGAAGGCTCAGGGATCATGGACTCAGGAGGAGAGTCTCCTGCCAATAAACATTCTGGAATTGAGAGCAGTTCTCAATGCCCTTCTGGCTTGGCCCCAGTTAACAACTCGGGGGTTCATCAGGTTTCAGTCGGACAACATCACGACTGTAGCTTACATCAACCATCAAGGAGGGACAAGAAGCTCCCTAGCGATGATGGAAGTATCAAAGATAATTCACTGGGCAGAGTCTCACTCTTGCCACCTGTCAGCAATCCACATCCCGGGAGTGGAGAACTGGGAGGCGGATTTCCTAAGTCGTCAGACTTTTCATCCGGGGAGTGGGAACTTCATCCGGAGGTCTTTGCCCAAATACTTCAACGTTGGGGCAAACCAGAGATAGATCTCATGGCGTCTCGACAGAACGCCAAGCTTCCTTGTTACGGGTCCAGATCCAGGGATCCGGGAGCGGTCCTGATAGATGCCTTGACAGCACCTTGGACCTTCGGGATGGCTTATGTGTTTCCCCCCTTCCTGATGCTTCCTCGATTGATTGCCAGAATCAAACAGGAGAGAGCATCGGTGATTCTAATAGCGCCTGCGTGGCCACGCAGGACTTGGTATGCAGATCTAGTGGACATGTCATCCTGTCCACCTTGGTCTCTGCCTCTGAGACAGGACCTTCTGATCCAGGGTCCCTTCAAACATCAAAATCTAATTTCTCTGAAGCTGACTGCTTGGAAATTGAACGCTTGATTTTATCAAAACGTGGTTTTTCTGAGCCAGTAATTGATACCTTAATACAGGCTAGGAAGCCTGTTACCAGAAAGATTTACCATAAAATATGGCGTAAATACTTATATTGGTGCGAATCCAAAGGTTACTCATGGAGTAAGGTTAGGATTCCTAGGATATTGTCTTTTCTACAAGAAGGTTTAGAAAAGGGTTTATCCGCTAGTTCCTTAAAGGGACAGATTTCAGCTCTGTCCATTCTTTTACACAAACGTCTGTCAGAGGTTCCAGACGTTCAGGCTTTTTGTCAGGCTTTAGCCAGGATTAAGCCTGTGTTTAAAACTGTTGCTCCACCATGGAGTTTGAACTTAGTTCTTAATGTTTTACAGGGTGTTCCGTTTGAACCCCTTCATTCCATCGATATCAAGCTGTTATCTTGGAAAGTTCTGTTTTTAATGGCTATTTCCTCGGCTCGAAGAGTCTCTGAGTTATCTGCCTTACATTGTGATTCTCCTTATCTGATTTTTCATTCAGACAAGGTAGTTCTGCGTACTAAACCTGGGTTCTTACCTAAGATGGTCACTAACAGGAATATCAATCAAGAGATTGTTGTTCCATCTTTGTGTCCTAATCCTTCTTCGAAGAAGGAACGTCTCCTACACAATCTAGATGTAGTCCGTGCCCTGAAATTTTATTTACAGGCAACTAAAGATTTTCGCCAAACTTCTTCCCTGTTTGTCGTTTATTCTGGACAGAGGAGAGGTCAAAAAGCATCTGCTACCTCTCTATCCTTTTGGCTGCGTAGCATAATACGTTTAGCCTATGAGACTGCTGGACAGCAGCCTCCTGAAAGAATTACGGCTCATTCTACTAGAGCTGTGGCTTCCACTTGGGCCTTTAAGAATGAGGCTTCTGTTGAACAGATTTGCAAGGCTGCAACTTGGTCTTCTCTTCATACTTTTTCCAAATTTTACAAATTTGACACTTTTGCTTCTTCGGAGGCTGTTTTTGGGAGAAAGGTTCTTCAGGCAGTGGTTCCTTCCGTATAAAGAGCCTGCCTGTCCCTCCCGTCATCCGTGTACTTTAGCTTTGGTATTGGTATCCCAGAAGTAATGATGACCCGTGGACTGACCACACTTAACAGGAGAAAACAAAATTATGCTTACCTGATAAATTCCTTTCTCCTGTAGTGTGGTCAGTCCACGGCCCGCCCTGTTTTTATGGCAGGTCTAAATTTTTTAATTATACTCCAGTCACCACTGCACCCTTTGGCTTCTCCTTTCTCGTTGGTTCTCGGTCGAATGACTGGGTGTGACGTAGAGGGGAGGAGCTATATAGCAGCTCTGCTGGGTGATCCTCTTGCACTTCCTGTTGGGGAGGAGTTAATATCCCAGAAGTAATGATGACCCGTGGACTGACCACACTACAGGAGAAAGGAATTTATCAGGTAAGCATAATTTATCCTAACTTGTGGGATATTGTCCTTCCTGACAGGAAGTAGCAAAGAGAGCACCACAGCAGAGCTGTCTATATAGCTCCCCCTTAACTCCACACCCCAGTCATTCTCTTTGCTGGCTCTAAGCAGGAAGAGTAAAGAGAAGAGGTGTTAAACTGTTAGTTTTATTTTATCTTCAATCAAGTGTTTGTTATTTTTAAATGGTACCGGTGTTGTACTATTTACTCTCAGGCAGGACATAGATGAAGATTTCTGCCTGGAGGATGATGATCTTAGCATTTGAAACTAAGGTCCACTGCTGTTCCCACAGAAGCTGAGGAGTACAGGAAAACTTCAGTGTGAGGAACGGTTCTTGCTATACAGCAATGAGGTATGTTCAGTCATATTTTCTGCAGAGACTGTGTTAACTCAGAAAGGCTGACAGTGTCCCCATTAGGGGAAGGGTAAGCAGTAATCCTAGTGCTAGAGGTTTTTACTAGCTTGCATAAAGGGTTAATTTTTTGTGGGCACTCAGTTTGTTATGTGAATTTGGGATAAACGTTTTTGTGTCTGGGAGTACCGTTTTCTGTTTTATGGGACATTTGCTTGAGGGTTCTTTGGGGTTGTTTATAACCCTGGCTTTCAGGCAGGGTTTGTTAGTTTTGTGTAGGCCCCAGCAACATCGAGTGAGGTGGGTGTGGCCTACATTTACAAGCAGCAAGCAACTTCTCCTGAGGTCCTGATAGTCTTCTGAGGGACTAATTGAAGCTTTAAACCCCATATTATCGCTTCCTAAGGGCAGGTAGGGCCACAGCAGAGCTGTGGCAAGGTGCTTTAGGGGTTTTTAACCGGTTTTAGAAATATTTCAATCTGGTTTTTTCATTTGGGGGTCTATTGCTTTTTTACTTGTGGTGCAAAACTTCTAAAGCTTAGTGGGTACACTGTTAAAATTTCAGAAAATTTGAAGCAATTTCAACCTGTTTTGCAGTTTGTGTATGCCTTTTTTTCTCTTAAAGGTACGGTACTGTTTTTGCAAATTGTGTTTTTTTCATTAAATAAAGTGTTTTCCAAGCTTGCTTGTTTCATTACTGGCCTGTTAAACATGTCTGACACTGAGGAAACTCATTGTTCAATTTGTTTAGAAGCCATTGTGGAACCCCCTCTTAGAATGTGTCCCACTTGTACTGATATGTCTGATTCTCAGACAGAAGGAAATCAGGTTTTGCCATCTAGTTCTCCCCAAGTGTCACAACCAGTAACGCCTGCACAAGCGACGCCAAGTACTTCTAGTGCGTCTAATTCTTTCACCTTGGAAGATATGGCTTCAGTTATGAATACTACCCTCACAGAGGTTTTATCTAAAGCTGCTGGGTTGCAAGGGAAGTGCAGTAGCTCTGTGTTAAGAACAAATGCTGAGCCTTCTGACGCTTTAGTAGCCATATCCCATATTCCCTCACAATGTTCTGAAGTAGGGATGAGGGATTTCTGATTCAGGAAAGATGTTCTCTCAGACAGATTCAGATATGACGGCATTTAAATTTAAGCTAGAGCACCTCCGCTTATTGCTCAGGGAGGGTTTAGATACTCTGGATGATTGTGACCCTATTGTAGTTCCAGAGAAATTGTGTAAAATGGACAAATATTTAGAGGTTCCTGTTTACACTGATGTGTTTCCGGTCCCTAAGAGGATTTCGGACTAAGGAGTGGGATAAACCAGGTATTCCGTTCTCTCCCCCTCCTGTTTTTAAGAAAATGTTTCCCATTTCTGACACCATAAAGGACTCATGGCAGACGGTCCCTAAGGTGGAGGGAGCTATTTATACCCTGGCTAAGCGTACAACTATACCTATTGAAGAGAGTTGTGCTTTCATTGATCCTATGGATAAAAAATTAGAGGGTCTCCTAAAGAAAATTTTTGTTCATCAAGGTTTTCTTCTTCAACCTATAGCATGCATTGTTCCTGTAACCACTTCTGCTGCCTTTTGGTTTGAGGCTCTAGAAGAGGCTCTTCAGATGGAGACCCCACTAGATGATATGATATTTTGAACAGAATTAAGGCTCTTAAGTTGGCTAATTCTTTTATTACAGACGCCGCTTTTCATCTTGCTAAATTAGCGGCTAAGAATTCAGGTTTTGCCATTTTAGCGTGTAGAGCGTTATGGCTTAAGTCCTGGTCAGCTGATGTGTCATCTAAATCTAAGCTTATGTCCATCCCTTTCAAAGGTAAGACCCTATTCGGGCCTGCATTGAAAGAGATCATTTCAGACATTACTGGAGGGAAGGGTCATACCCTCCCTCAGGATAAGTCAAATAAGACAAGGACCAAACAAAATAATTTCCATTCCTTTCGAAACTTCAAGAGTGGTCCCTCTACCTCTTCCCCTGCTGCAAAGCAAGAGGGGAACTTTGCTCAATCCAAGCCAACCTGGAGACCTAATCAGGCTTGGAACAAGGGTAAACAGGCCAAAAAGCCTGCTGCTGCCACTAAGTCAGCATGAAGGGGTAGCCCCCGATCCGGGACCGGATCTAGTAGGGGGCAGACTCTCTCACTTTGCTCAGGCCTGGGCAAGAGACGTTCAGGATTCTTGAGCAGTAGAAATTGTTACCCAGGGATACCTTCTAGATTTCAAGGATTCCCCTCCAAGGGGGAGGTTCCATCTTTCTCAATTGCCTGTAAACCCGACAAAAAGAGAGGCGTTCTTACGCTGTGTAGAAGACCTTTTTACCATGGGAGTGATCTGCCCAGTTCAAAAAGCAGAACAGGGGCAGCGGTTCTACTCCAATCTGTTTATAGTTCCCAAAAGGGAGGGAACCTTCAGACCAATTCTGGATCTCAAGATCCTAAACCAATTCCTAAGAGTTCCATCTTTCAAGATGGAGACCATTCGGACTATCTTACCATTGATCCAGGAGGGTCAATATATGACCACCGTGGACTTAAAGGATGCGTATCTGCACATTCCTATCCACAAATATCATCACCAGTTCCTCAGGTTTACCTTTCTGGACAAGCATTATCAGTTTGTGGCTCTTCCTTTCGGGTTGGCCACGACGCCGCAAATCTTCACGGAGGTGCTAGGGTCCCTTCTGGCGGTTCTAAGGCCACAGGGCATAGCAGTGGCGCCTTATCTAGACGACATTCTAATTCAAACGTCGTCCTTCCAACTAGCCAAGTCTCACACGGACTTAGTGTTGGCCTTTCTAAGGTCTCACGGGTGGAAAGTGAACGTAAAAAAGAGTTCTATTTCCCCCCTCACAAGAGTTTCATTTCTAGGGACTCTGATAGACTCGGTGGACATGAAAATATTTCTGACGGAGGTCACTTGTCCACCTGCCGAGCTCTTCATTCCATTCCTCGGCCGTCAGTGGCTCAGTGTATGGAGGTAATCAGACTAATGGTAGCACCAATGGACATAGTTCCGTTTGCTCGCTTGCATCTCAGACCACTGCAACTATGCATGCTCAATCAGTGGAATGGGGATTATGTGGATTTATCTCCTCAGATAAATCTGGATCAAGAGACCAGAGACTCTCTTCTTTGGTGGTTGTCACAGGATCATTTGTCCCAGGGAATGTGTTTCCGCAGGCCAGAATGGGTTATAGTGACGACAGATGCCAGTCTTCTGGGCTGGGGTGCAGTCTGGAATTCCCTGAAAGCTCAGGGTTTGTGGAATCGGGAGGAGGCTCTCCTACTGATAAATATTCTGGAATTAAGAGCGATATTCAGTGCTCTCCAGGCATGGTCTCAGCTGGCTTCGGCCAGATTCGTCAGGTTTCAGTCGGACAACATCACGACTGTGGCTTATATCAATAATCAGGGCGGAACAAAGAGTTCCTTAGCGATGATAGAGGTCTCACGGATAATCCAATGGGCAGAGGCTCACTCTTGCCATCTGTCAGCGATCTATATCCCAGGTGTAGAGAACTGGGAGGCAGATTTTCTAAGTTGTCAGACTTTTCATCCGGGGGAGTGGGAACTCCATCCGGAGGTGTTTGCTCAGCTGGTTCGGCTATGGGGCACACCAGAGTTGGATCTGATGGCGTCTTGTCAGAACGCCAAACTTCCTTGTTACGGCTCCAGGTCAAGGGATCCTCAGGCTGTACTGATAGATGCTCTAGCAGTACCCTGGTTGTTCAACCTGACTTATGTGTTTCCACCTTTCCCTCTCCTTCCACGTCTGAATGCCAGAATCAAACAGGAGAGAGCATTGGTGATTTTGATAGCGCCTGCGTGGCCATGCAGGACTTGGTATGCAGACCTGGTGGACATGTCATCCCTTCCACCATGGTCTCTGCCATTGAGACAGGACCTTCTGATTCAAGGTCCATTCAAGCATCCAAATCTAATTTCTCTGCAACTGACTGCTTGGAGATTGAACGCTTGATTCTATCAAAGCGGGGTTTCTCTGAGTCAGTCATAAATACCTTGATTCAGGCTCGAAAGCCTGTTACCAGGAAAATGTATCATAAGATATGGTGTAAATATCTTTTTTGGTGCGAATCCAAAGGCTTCTCCTGGAGTAAAATCAGGATTCCTAGGATTTTGTCTTTTCTCCAAGAGGGATTGGAGAAAGGATTATCAGCTTGTTCCCTAAAGGGACAGATATCTGCTCTGTCTATTTTGTTGCACAAGCGTCTGGCAGATGTTCCAGATATTCGGGCTTCTTGTCAGGCTTTAGTTAGAATTAAGCCTGTGTTTAAACCTATTGCTCCGCCATGGAGTCTAAATTTAGTTCTTAGAGTTCTTCAGGGGGTTCCATTTGAACCCATGCATTCCATAGATATTAAGCTTTTATCTTGGAAAGTTTTGTTCCTAGTTGCTATCTCTTCAGCTCGAAGAGTTTCTGAACTATCTGCATTACAATGTGACTCTCCTTATCTTGTGTTCCATGCTGATAAGGTGGTTTTGCGTACCAAGCCTTGGTTCCTACCTAAGGTTGTTACTAACAGGAATATCAATCAAGAAATTGTTGTTCCTTCTCTGTGTCCTAATCCTTCTTGTAAGAAGGAACGTCTGTTGCACAACTTGGACGTGGTTTGTGCTTTGAAATTTTATTTGCAGGCAACCAAAGATTTTTGTCAAACTTCTTTGTTTGTTGTCTATTCTGGAAAGCGTAGGGGTCAAAAGGCTACGGCGACTTCTCTTTCCTTTTGGCTGAAAAGCATCATCCTTTGGCTTATGAGACTGCTGGACAGCAGCCTCCTGAAAGGATTACAGCTCATTCTACTAGAGCGGTAGCTTCCACATGGGCTTTTAAAAATGATGCTTCTGTTGAACAGATTTGTAAGGCTGCGACTTGGTCGTCGCTTCATACCTTTTCAAAATTTTATAAATTAGATACTTTTGCTTCTTCTGAGGTTATTTTTGGGAGAAAGGTTTTGCAAGCAGTGGTGCCTTCCGTTTAGGTTCCTGTCTTGTCCCTCCCTTCATCCGTGTCCTAAAGCTTTGGTATTGGTATCCCAGAAGTTAGGATGAATCCGTGGACTCGGTACATCATGCAAAAGAAAACAAAATTTATGCTTACCTGCTAAATTTCTTTTGCGATGTACCGAGTCCACCGCCCGCCCTGTCTATTCAAGACAGATAGTATTTTTTTATGTAAACTTCAGTCACCTCTGCACCTTATAGTTTCTCCTTTTCTTCCTTGGCCTTCGGTCGAATGACTGGGGGGTGGAGTTAAGGGGGGAGCTATATAGACAGCTCTGCTTTGGTGCTCTCTTTGCTACTTCCTGTCAGGAAGGACAATATCCCACAAGTTAGGATGAATCCGTGGACTCGGTACATCGCAAAAGAAAGAAATTTATCAGGTAAGCATAAATTTAGTTTTTCTTGGTGTGTAAATCATGGTTTTTCCTAGCATTCTTTCAGAATTCCTAGTATTTTGGATTTCTTACAGGATGGTCTATATAAGGGCTTATCTGCCAATTCCCTGAAGGGGCAGAAGGTTTTTCAGTTTTTTTTCAACAAGAAAATTGCTATTTTTTCTGAGACATAAATGATTTTTTTCAGGCTGTGGTCAGTATTAAACCTGTTAGCAAGCCTATTTCTCCTCCATGGAATCTTAAAGGTACATTAAACACTTTGAGATGGTAATATAAAATGATAAACCATATACAGTGGGTATTGAAAAGAATCACCCCCCTTGAAAATAATCACATTTTGTTTATCCCGTTGTAATTACTCAGTGCAACCTAAAACATCCAAGTGAAAGATGCAACACCAACATGTCAGGCAAAATTAAAGACAAAAACATAATCACTGAGTTGGAAAAAGGATCACCCCCTCCTAAAATTACATGTAAACTAAATCAGGTGTAGCTAATCACCTTCTCAATGGCAAACACAAAGCCATTTGACCTTTAACTGTGATCAGCTGTTGACATTGATTAGCTCAGCATGAAAAAAGATTTCCTGGAGCATCTCAGTCCCTGATAGGGGAACTGAAGCAAACAATCAACTATGGGTGGCAAGGCACTGTCAATAGATCTCTGGGATAATGTTGTGGACAGGCACAAGTCAGGAAATAGATACAAGAAAATATCAAAGGCTTTATCAATGCCTAAAAGCACAGTGAAGTCTATTATTTAGCAGTGGAAGGTATTTTGTACAGCACAGGCCCTCTCTGGATCAGGGCGTCGCTCCAAACTGGATGAAAGAGCCAGGAGAAAACTGGTCAGATAGGCTACCAAGAGGCCCACATCAACTCTTAAGTATTTGCAGGAATTTATGACAAAAAATGTTTGTGTGCATGTGACAATATCACAAATTCTCCACAAATGTGGCTTGTATGGGAGGGTTGCAAGAAAAAAGCCACTCCTCAAGAAAGGCCACATTCAGTGA
>NC_069502.1:497621211-497663071 GCF_027579735.1 Bombina bombina
GGTTCAGAGACAATGTTAAATTAGCTGGAGATTCCTACCTTGAGTGGGCATGTAAGGTGCACCGCACAGCAGCTCACTGGATAGCGGGGTGCCAAGCCGTATCTGGGGAAGAGGTGCTGCAGCTATTCCTGTTGGAACATTGCTTCAACAAGTTACCCGCAGGAGTTCGAGAGTGGGTTCGGAACCGTAAACCGTCCACCCTGCATGAAGCGGCTCGCTTGGCAGATGAGTATACGGATGCCCGCAAACTGGACACTGCTACCACTAAGCCCCCTGCTAGAGTGGAGTACAGACCCCCAGTCACCCCAGCAGCTGCCAGTTACCAACCCCCGGCGCACCGCTATACCACACGGCCTCTGGCCACGAACTACCCTCAGAGAGCCCGGTTCAATTCGCGGGGCTACTCACAACCGATTCGATGCTTTGGATGTAAGCAACTAGGGCACAAAAGACCAGAGTGTCCCCTAAATGCAGCGAACCAAGCACAGTCCTGGAGAAGACCTGCCGGCGGAATCACACGTAACCCTCAGCCTGCGGCCCGCTACGTAGAGGCGCAAGAATGCTGGGGCATCCTACATGAGGCAGACCTTGTGCAAGCTGCCCACAGGAATAACCGGCAACTGGTTAAAGTGAATGGGAAGGAGGTCAGTGGTCTACGGGATACTGGTGCTACCATGACCTTGCTTCGAAAGAACTTGGTGTCTGAGAAACAGCACACTGGAGACACTGTGGCTGTGAGGGTAGCAGGGGGCACTGTGTTCTGCCTACCTGTTGCCAGGGTACATTTGGATTGGGGAGTGGGCGCTAGACCTGTGAATGTGGGGGTCATGAAGGATTTACCCGCTGATGTTCTCCTTGGAAATAACTTGGCCCCCCTTGTTTCTGCCTATGCTCCCATGGGTCCCGCTGATGTTAACCCTGTGACTACCCGTGCTCAGATCCGTGCAGCAGAGACTGACCCCCCTGCTGCTAAGCCCCAGGACGCTGAGCTCAGTAAATCTCTATCCGCTATTGATACGTGGAAGTCCCGTTACAATGCGCTGATGAAGGAGAAGAGGAGCGCAGAGGAAAAAGCACGTTTAGAACGTGAATCTCTGCTAGACAAGCTGCACCGACAGACTGCAGAAAACACCAGCTTGAGAGTGGAACATGAAACCTTAAAGACAAACTTAGCGACACTGGAGGAGAAGCTGACGCTGGCTCATAGTGAGGTGCAGCAACTCAAGGGCACCCTATGTCAGTATGAAGGGATTGTGGATACCTATAAAGAGCAGGTACAGAAAACTCGTAAAGAAGCTGATGTGATTTTGAAGAACTGTTTAGCCCTAGTCTGGGCACGAGGAAGTTAAACCCTTGTTTGTATGGACAGGAATTCTCTCTCATAACGGAAATACAGATGGATTTTCCTGGCAAACTGACATGCCTACCACCTCCTAGTCCGGTCATCCCCAAGTTGACCCGCCAAAGGGTCAAGCCGGGTCTGCCGGAGTGTTCCACAAGAGGGAAGCTATGTGACAAACCCTTCTGTCAGTACTGAAGGAGTTAACTGTGTTCCACTTTAAGAAGCTATTGTGTACTGTCATTAAAGTTAGTGATAAACAGTCCATTGTTTAATCACCCTCAGAGAGCAGACGCTAGGGGATAAGACAAGTCAAATGTGTTTAAGTTGTTATCTGCCTAAGTAAAGTATGTGATTCTATTGTGGTCTGTCCAAGGGTGTGGGCCCTCCATCTAATGTACAACATTCTTTTCAACCCCCCCCCTGAGGTCAGACCTGTATAAATACTAGGCATCTAGCCTTTAATAAATGACATTCTGTTCTAAACCTGAAAACTGGCTGTGTTGTGAATTGCTTATTCCCTGTTCAGGACATTGTTCCCTGGTGTTAACCCTTGGTATCCTGTTGGTACCGTAACATGCAGCATCTTATTGGTGCGATGCTTTGTCTGAATTGATTTTAGAAGAGACTCTGTTTGAGTAGATACAAGATAGGATTAAGGCTCTCAAACTAGCCAACTCCTTTATCTCTGATGCTAACATGCAAGTTATTAGACTGGGAGCCAAGATGTCTGGCTTCATTGTTCTAGCCGTAGGGCTCTGCGGCTAAAATCTTGGTCAGCTGATGTCACCACCAAGGTTCAAGCTTCTGTCGTTACCTTATAAAGGTAAGACCTTGTTTGGTCTTGGTCTGGCAGAAATAATTTCAGAAATTACGTATGAAAAGGGGTCCTTTCTACCACAAGACAAGAAGAATAGACCTAAAGGACGTGAAAGTAATTTTTGTTCCTTTTGTGACATCAAAGGTCCAAAGCCTTCCTCTCCCTCCTCTAAGCAGGAGCAGTCCAAATCTTCTTGGAGACCCAATCAGTCTTGGAACAAGAAGAAGCAATCAAAGAAACCCTCAGCTGAGACTAAGTGAGCATGATGGATCTGCCACCGGTTCAGGATCGGATCAGGTGGGGGGCAGACTTTCACTTTTTTTGTCAAGCGTGGATACGAGATGTCTCAGATCCTTGGGCTGTGGACATAGTATCTTAAGGTTACAAAATAGAATTCAAATCTCGTCCTCCCAACGACAGTTTTCTCCTCTCAAGGTTATCTGTGGATCAGGTAAAAAGAGAGGCATTCTTACAGTGTGTTCAGGACCTTTCCTCCCTGGTAGTGATTCTTCCAGTTCCAGTAAGAGAACAAGGTCTTGGATTTTATTCAAACCTGTTTGTGGTTCCCAAAAAAGAGGTAACTTTCCGACGCATTTTAGACCTAAAGTGTCTCAACAAGTTTCTCAGGGTTTCGTCCTTCAAAATGGAAACCATTTGTTTCATTCTTCTCTTGGTCCAAAAAGGTCAGTTCATGACTACCATAGATCTGAAGGATGCATATCTTCATGTTCCTATCAACAGGGATCATCACCAGTTCCTGAGATTTGCTTTTCTAGACATATACTTTCAGTTTATTCTTTTTTCCGTTTGGCCTTGCCACAGCTCCCAGAATTTTCTCAAAGGTTCAGGGAGCTCTCTTGGCAGTTGTCAGATCTCTGGGAATTTGCGGTGGCACCTTATCTGGACGACATTTTGGTTCAGACGCCATCTTTTCAACAAGCAAACCCTCATAAAGAAATCTTGTTGTCTTTTCTACGTTCCCACAGATGGAAACTGAATCTGGAGAAGAGTTCTCTTGTTCCAGCTACAAGCTTCTTAGGGGCCATCATAGATTCCCTATCTATGACGATTTTTCTGAAAGAGGTCAGCCCAGCCCCTAAATACCAGGCAATTCTCCTCTGAACAAGGAACATGACAACCCCAGACGATCATTTCAGCCTCCTATGGGCATCGTCAGTGAGGTGCAGCCATATTCCTCTAAGCACACTGGGCAAGGAGTCCACGTCTAGTTTCCTCCATCACCCATAGGGAGACCTCCCTAGTGTCATATTAATTTGCATACGAAGAGAGAAGTGCTCTACCAGGAACGAACAACAGCTCATCAGCTAGTTCTATGGCGATTTACCACCCAGGAGCAGCCTCTTTTAGACCAGTGTGCTTTTAACAGAAGAAAACTTTTCATGGAGTATATCAGTCTGATCCCGCCAAGTAAGGTCAGTCCAGCCCCGAAATACCATAGTATTTACTAGTATTATACTAGGCGATAACTCTGCCCAGAGGGTAGTCTAATGGAAGTTACTGAAAAAAATAAACAGAAATAAAAAAAATTAAACCTAATCTAATGCCCCTATTAAAAATAAACTCCCAAAATAAAGACACCATCTAAACTAAACTACAAATAGCACTTAAAAGGGCCTTTTGTGGGGCATTGCCCTATGTTAAGCTCTTTTACCTAAAAAATTACCAATTACCCCCTAACAGTAAAAAACCCCACCCAACTAACTCTCCAAAATAAAAAAAACTAAGTCTAAAAAAAACCTAAGCTACCCATTTGTGTGGGCATTGCCCTTAAAAGGGCAATAAGCTCTTTTACAAACGTCTCTTTTGCGCCCATAAAAAAACCAAAAAATTCCTAATCTAACCCCCCCCCCCAAAACAAAAAAAAAGTCTAACCTCGAAATATGTACTCATAGTTCCTGAAGTCCGGCGGCGAGCGTCTTCTTCCTGTCGGTGAAGGTCTTCATCCAGCGCGGGGACATCTTCTATCTTTATCAGGAGCAGAGGTGATCTTGGAGCAGAGATGACCATGGAGCAAGACCAGCACTCATTTAGATACCTTGCATTCCTATTGGCTGTCATTTTTAAATCAGTCAATAGGATGAGAGCTACTGAAATCCTATTGGCTGATTTGAACAGCCAATAGGATTTCAGTAACTCTCATCCTATTGGCTGATTTAAAAATTTCAGCCAATAGGAATGCAAGGTACCCCAATATAAATGGGGTACCTTGAATTCAATCTTCAGTGTGCGAAGGCGGCGACTGCATGAAGACGAACCTTCACGCCGGTCCTGCTCCGCGATCGCCAGTCCTGCTCCACGGTCATCTCCACTCCACGTTCACCTCTGCGCCACCTTCGCTCCGGATGAGGATAGATGTCCCTGCGCTAGATGAAAACCTTCACCACCTGGAAGAAGACATTTGCCGCCGGTCTTCAGGAGCGGTGAGTACCTATTTCGGGGTTAGACTTAGTTTTTTGGGGGGCTTTTTAGATTAGGGATTTTTTTTTATTTTTTTATGGGCGCAAAATAGCTGTTTGTAAAAGAGCTGATTGCCCTTTTAAGGGCAATGCCCATACAAATGCCCCTTTAGGGGCAATGGGTAGCTTAGGTTTTTTTAGACTTTTTTTGATTGTGGGGGGTTTAATATTTCTTGCGGGCGCTTAGGTGTTGTTTTTTTTTTGTTAATACTTCGTATGGGCGGTTATTTTTTTTTTTTGTTAATATTTTGTGTGGGCGGTTAGGTTTTTTTATGATTTCGTGTGGGCGGTGAGGTGTTTTTTTCCTTAATGCTTCGTTTGGCTACACTGCATCCAGGTGGATTCCGAAAATGGCAGGGTGGGGAAAAAATTCACCAGCGGTGGATTCTTTTACCACCCTGCCATTTTCGAAATCCACCTGGAAGCAGCTTACGCTGCATCCAGGTGGATTCTTTTGGCTGCGCACGCAGCCAACATTTTCTTGGATGCGTGCGTAACTGGCGACGGATGCGTTACAGTAGTTATTATAGCATATATATATATATATATATATATATATATATGTGTATATATATAAACTCTGCAGTATACTTTATTTATTTTGTCTCCTTTTACTGTAATTCCATTCTGAAATTGTGAGCTTTTCAGTTCCTGTTAGAAATGGAAGTTCAGAACACTGTTATATTCCAAACAGCCATTGGCTGCACACTCTAGTGACCTATATAGAACTGTCCCTAAATGGCCACAGCGGACAAAGTAATCTAGGTTACAACATTGCAGCTCTTATTGTTTTATAGATACTAAAACTTTACACTTATCTTGTCAATATTTAAACCACATTTATTTAGTGTTTAATGTACCTTTAACATGGGTTTTGCAGGTGCCTCCTTTTGATCCTATGCATAAGATGGAAATGAAACTATTTTTCTTTCATATAGGTTTGGAGAGTCCACAAGTGGTTATGTATGGGATATACATACATTCCTACCAGGAGGCAAAGTTTCCCAAATCTCAATAGCCTATAAAACCTCCCACAACTCACACATACTTCAGTTTTAAACTTTGCTTTCATTGGAGGTGGTTGAAGCATGACGATGTGCTTGATTTCTTCAGTGAAAGGTGCTTCAGAGCATTATGAAGCCTGGTTCTTCTCATAGTGAAGTGCTTATCAGAGGGAAGTGAAGGGAGTACTGCCTTAGAGGAAATCTTTTTATGGGCTCTCTGTAAATTTGGTTGCAGGAACTCATCTTCTGCCTCCCTTTACAGATCGACGTTATACTCCTTTTACCTGTGCTGATATGTTTAAGTACTGGTTTGGCCTTCTGCTACTAGTGGACGAGAGTCTAAAGGTAAGTATAGACGAAAAAATGGAGGCTACTGAGCAACAGGTGAAAAAAAGATATGTGATTTATTCCATTAAAATGACAGAGGACACAGCAATACAAAGAGGGGTGTTAGCCATCTAACATGTTTCGCGCACAAGAGCGCTTACTCATAGATGCTAAGTGCAAGTAAGAAAGACCAAAGCATTTAAAGGGACAGGCACCAATAGAAAACAGGTTCATCAGGTGGCATAATCTAACAGGTGTCACCTAAATAATTTTACAAAATGTATTAAAGTTGTCTGCCCTTTATATATGCTATAGTTTGTTTATTAAAAACAAATACATTTTACTTGTGAAAGAAAAAGCAATATTTGGCTCATAAGAATTGCATCAAATATTTAAATACTCAAATGATTCAGAAACAGTTCATAATAGAAACAATATACAAAAAGCAAATGGGAAAAAAAAAATGGAAAAAAAAAAGGTGTTTGCACAAAACTGAACCATATCACAGTTGCATAGCAGACAATATATGAAAAACTCATAATAATTATATGTTGAAAAACAATTAATATGTATCTGCCTACATGCAATTATGTGAGGAATTATTGACAAATATTTGTGTTTATCTTGTGAGAACAAATATTTGCCATATATGCTAATTGTTAAAGAAAACAGAACAAAATCAAAACAAAACAGTGAAATAGGGTACACCCAGGGCTTACATATATCCTATATAGACTCCACACTTAGAATAAATTTATGTTGAAATTTTATATTATTGCATAAATTAAAAAGTAGAGGTAGTGTCTATATTCGCATTAACAACCATAGGTGGGGCCCATATGTATAACCTGATGCCTAGACAGATATTGGTGTATACAAATAGTAGTAGGTCCAAGATTTTTTTTGAGAAAAACAAAAGTATAAGTGAACATACTAATATGAAAATATATGTATGGACATCAATATACAATGATAGATATACACTCTCATATCTGTCTAATCCACGAAATATCTCATATCCCACTCTAAGTTCATACCTAGTGGTGATTTGGATCTTAACTTATAGATCCAAAATAATTCCTTTTTATCCAATATTTTGGATAAGTTACCCCCACGTGTAGGTACTCTAGCTATATCTATAACCTTAGTTTTAAATTTGGGTACATGTTAGATGGCTAACACCCCTCTTTGTATTGCTGTGTCCTCTGTCATTTTAATGGAATAAATCACATATCTTTTTTTCACCTGTTGCTCAGTAGCCTCCATTTTTTCGTCTTTGCTGAGTTTACTGCGGACGTCCCCCGCATTTGGTTGGCTCCACACACCCCTACACCGGTCTTGGTTTGGTCCGTTTACCCCGGTCCTTTACGGAAATATACTGCAGCAGCACCGCCTCCTCTTCTTTCTAAAGGTAAGTATATTTTGTATTTTTTTAATAGACACCCACAGCCAGGTTTGGGTATGTATGACCCAGGGACAGGTTCTTACTATTCCCCTTGCTCAAATTTGCGCCAATCAATTCTCATGCATAAGCACAATGCAAAGTATGCTTATTTGTAACACAAACTTATTTTGAACATGTGCACGCAAACGTGATTCTCACCGCATATTTATTCGTCACCATAAAATTTTGCGGCCTTTTGAAAAAAATCACGCCGTAAAGTATGCATCTCTGTATTTAAATTTGCTGCATAAAGAGCACAAACTGACAAACACATGCCTCTCTATAAACAAAGCTTTTTTTGCAAACGTCTCATTGCATCATAGATGCAAATTTTTAAACACATTTTTTCTGCTATATTTTTGCATTTGTAACTGCGCAATCTGACTTTAACTAGTTTCCCCCAAGGCAGAACAGTGTGCGATCTGCAATCTCATCGCAGAAACTGTGCTATGTCTGCAGAAAGACCGGCCGTGACAGTAAAACAAATAATGCCTGCACTTTTAATTTCTACCTGCAGGTGTCACTGTTCCGTTCTATCACAGTGTAAATATTTACTACCTTTTTCTCTTTTCAATTTCCCACCACTTCGTGAACTTCAGTGTGGTACAGGGAAACAGCCCATTGCAGAAAAGGTAAGTCAGGGCTTAACACATTTATTCTAGGAGCCAACCAATATACTTAGGAGCCAAATTTAGTTTTTTAAATAAATGTGTAATATGTATGTGTGTGTTAATGTCTGTGTGTGTGTTTGTGTGAATGTGTGTGTGTGTTTTAATTTGTGTGTGTTTTAATGTGTGTGTGAATGTGTGTGTGTGTGAATATGTTTCTGTGTGTGTGTTTGTGTGAATGTGTGTGTGTTTTAATGTGTGTGTGTGTTTTAATGTGTGTGTGAATATGTATGTGTGTGTGAATATGTGTGCGTTTTAATGTGTGTGTGTGTATTTTAATGTGTCTGTGTGTGTTAATGTATGTGTGTGTGTTTATGCATCTGTATTAGTGTGTGTATATGCATGCGTGTGTATGTATGTGTGTGTGTATATATATATATATATATATATTTATTATATACATCAGCAGCCCCTGCTGGAGCAGCAGCTTCTCCAAAATAAGCATATAGACCCCAGCAGTACAGTAGAGCAGGTTCCTAGCCAGACTGACACTGTGGGAACGTACAGCAGACATCAGCGAGACTGTGCATGAACCTGTCCTCATGCATACCGAGTAAGGCCAAAAAATGTAACACTGGCTCCTCAGACACTGCAGAAAATATTTCACTAAAAAAAATCTTATTGCAGAAAATGAAAAAAAGTTCTGCCTCTGGGCTAGTTTTTAGGCTTCATTGCCTGGCGCAATGCAACGCTATATAAAGGAGGCATATTATTTATTTTTCCTCAAAAAGCTTGCCTTAAGGGGCTAATAATAGTAATTATTGCATCTTACATTTTTTTCTGAAATAATGGAGCAGCACCAACCTGTCCCTAAAGTTACCATAGAAACTGAATCTGTTGAACACCTTTCTACCAAAGCGAATTGTGCTTATTGTAAAACAACTGAAGTAGCCTCTTTTGTGGCTCATGCTCAGATTTCTTATCGCATACCGATCAATCTAATGATGTTTCTATGTGTACTAATGCACCTACTGTCTCCTTAAAGATGGATGCAGATCGCTTAGGTCCAGCAATGAAAACGTTTATTTCTACTGCCATCACGAAGGCCCTAGCTGCAATACCGCCTTCAAATAAGTGAAAAAGGTAATTTCAAAATTTACCATCTACTAGTAATATTAGTACTGACCTACAAAATACTGAATTATCTTCGAATGATGAGTATTCCTCGAACAATGAGGCTTCCTCATCGGATGTAGAACTTGATCATTCTTCCTTTTTATTTAGAATTGAACATTTTCGTTCTCTTTTGAAGAAGTCTTAGTTACTTTTAGGGATTGAAGAAGCTAAACCTTTTAATGATAAATCATTTAATAGTTTAAATTTAGTATATAAAACTGTTGTCAATCTCCCTGAGATTTTTCCCTATACCTGATGCTGTCTCTGATATGATTGCTAAGTAATAGTTTAAACCAGGTGTCTCTTTTAACCCTTCTTCAAAGTTTAAAAAAGCTATATCCTTTACCTACTGCTTACTTAGAGTTATGGTAAACAGTTCCCAAAGTTGATGGGTCCATTACCACTCTAGCTAAGCGCACTACTATTCCTTTAGAAGACAGTACTTATTTTAAAGACCCTTTAGATAGAAAACTTGAATCTTACCTAAGAAGGGCATATTTACATACTGGCTATATTCTTAGACCAGCTATATATATATATTACTGACATATCTGCTCCTTCTATTTTCTGGTTATCCAGTCTAGCTCAGCAGTTGTCTTCTGACCCTGAATGTTCTAAACTCTTGAATTTAGTTCAATATGTGAATAATTTTAATTGTGATGCAGTATTTGATATTAAAATTAACATCTAAAATATGTCTTTAGCTATTCTTACCAGAAGAGCTTTATGGCTTAAATCATAGAATGCTAATATGGTATCTAAAACTAGATTGCTATCTCTTCCTTTCCAAGGAAATAAATTATTTGGGTCTCAACTGGATTCTATTATTTCTACTACTACTGGAGGTATGGGAGTTTTTCTTCCCCAGGACAAAAAGTCTAAAGGGAAATTTAAAGATCCCAATCATTCTAGTTCCTTTTGTCAAAACAGAGAACAGAAAACGGACTCCTCCCCTAAACCCTCTGGCTCATTCTTCAAATTGGAATAAATCCAAGCAGAATAAGAAACCTAATCCAGCCTCTAAGACCTCATGACGGTACCAGTACTACTGGTCGGGGGCAGATTTAAACATTTTCAAAAATCTTTGTTAGAATTTGTCCAAAATTCCTGGATTCAAAATTATTTCTCAGTGTTATCAAATTGGATTCAGAGTACGATCTCCTATAGGCAGGTTTTTTTCTCACCCATATTCCAAGCAGTCTATGAAATCTCAGGCTTTTCTAAAATCTGTCTCAGATCTGGAAAATATGAGAGTAATTGTCCCAGTTCCTTTGCAGGCACAAGGGATGGGATTTTATTAAAATCTTTTCATTGTACCAAAGAAGAAAAATTCTTTCAGAACAATTCTGGATCTGAAAACTCTAAACAAATTTGTAAGAATTTCAACTTTCAAGATGGAAACTGTACGGACTAGTCTGACTTTTGTTCAACTAGGTCACTTTATGTCCACAATAGATTTACAGGATTCTTACCTTTACATCCCAATACACCCAGAACATTACCAATCTTTTCATTTAGCAGAATCTCACACCAAACTATTGTTGTTTCTTTAAAGACATGGTTGGAGGATCAATTTATCAAAGAGTTCCTTGATTCCTCAGACAAAGGTCGCCTTTTTAGGTTTCCAGATAAATTCAGTGTCCATGACTCTTTCCCTATCAGGAAGGAGACAAAATTGATTTCAGCTTGTCTGAGCCTTCAGTCTCTCTCATTCCCTTCAGTGGCTCTGTGTATGGAAGTACTAGACTACATGATTGCAGCTTTGGATGCAATTCCATTTGCTCAATTTCATATGAGACCTCTTCAGCCTTGTATGTTGCACCAATGGTGCAAGGATTATACTCCGATATCTCAACAGATATTCTTATATCCCAACACGCACCTATCTCTGACTTGGTGGCATAATCACCAGTCTATTATTCGGGGGGCTTATTTTGCTTGTCCCATCTGGTCTGTGAGCCCCACAGATGCAAGTCTTTCAGGTTGGGGAGCTGTCTGGGGTCTCCAGGCGAGGTTACCATTCAATATTTTAGAACTATGTGCTCTCTTCAGGGCCCTTCAGGCTTACCTCTATTGAAAAGGGAGTCTTATCTCCATTTTCAGACAGACAATATTACAGCAGTAGCTTATGTGACTCATCATGGGGGGAACTTGAAGTTGAGTGTTCTCTCCACCAAGATGTGTTCTATCTGATTGTACAACTATGAGGCCTATCAGAAATAGATCTGATGGCCTGTCGTTTGAACAACAAACTTGCCAGGTACATTGCAAGGTCCAGGGATCCTTAGTCAGAGGTGCTGGATGCTCTAGCAGTTCCCTGGTCCTTCCAGGCTGCTTACTTATTCCCCCCCTCTGGTCCTGCTCCTCAGAGTGATTTCAAAAATCAAAATGGAACAGTCATTTGTAATCCTTGTACCCCAGCATGGCCTCACAGGATTTGGAATGCGGAGCTGGTCCGAATGTCCAGTTGCCCGCTGTGACCTCTTCCTCTAAGGCCAGACATTCTGTCTCAAGGCCCTTTTTCCATCCAGATCAAAAGTCTCTGAACTTAAAGACATGGAAATTGAATGCTTAATTCTCAGACATAGAGGATTCTCTGACTCTGTGATTAACACTATGATTCAGGCATGCAAGCCTGTTTCTAGGAAGATCTGTCACAAAGTTTGGAAAACTTACATTTCTTTCATGTAATTGGCAAGAGTCCATGAGCTAGTGACATATGGGATATACAATCCTACCAGGAGAGGCAAAGTTTCCCAAACCTCAAAATGCCTATAAATACACCCCTCACCACACCCACAATTCAGTTTTACAAACTTTGCCTCCTATGGAGGTGGTGAAGTAAGTTTGTGCTAAGATTTCTACGTTGATATGCGCTTCTCAGCATTGTTGAAGCCCGATTTCTCTCAGAGTACAGCGAATGTCAGAGGGACGTGAAGGGAGTATCGCCTATTGAATACGATAATTTCTCTAACGGGGGTCTTTTTCATGGGTTCTCTGTTATCGGTCGTAGAGATTCATCTCCTACCTCCCTTTTCAGATCGACAATCTAAATATATGTATTGTACTTATATTTGCCATGAGTCAGGTTCATGTTTTTCCTTCAGCAGACTGTCAGTTTCATATTTGGGGAATTTAAACATTTTAAGAAATTTATTTCTTACCTGGGGTTTAGTCTTTCTCCAACATTGGTGTGTCCGGTCCACGGCTTCATCCTTACTTGTGGGATATTCTCTTCCCCTACAGGAAATGGCAAAGAGAGCACCCAGCAAGAGCTGTCCATATAGCCCCCCTCTGGCTCCGCCCCCCAGTCATTCTCTTTGCCGCTCTGAACAAGTAGCATCTCCACGGGGATGGTAAAGAGTATGTGGTGTTAGTTGTAGTTTTTTATTTCTTCTATCAAGAGTTTGTTATTTTAAAATAGTGCCGGTTTGTACTATTTACTCTACAACAGAAAATGAAGAAGATTTCTGTTAAAGAGGAGTATGATTTTAGCAGTAGTAACTAAAATCTGTTGCTGTTCCCACGCAGGACTGTTGAAACCAGAGAACTTCAGTTGGGGGGGAACAGTTTGCAGGCTTATCTGCTGCAGGTATGATCAGTCATATTTCTAACAAGACAGGTTATTGCTAGAAGTCAGTTTTCCCTTAAGGGGTAAGTAAGCCATTTTCTTAGACTCATAACAGATTAAGGCTTATTTTTGGACTCTATACTGGTTGACACTATTGTGGGCTAAATCGATTGATTTATTTCATGTTTTAGAGTGTTTTTGTGAAGTAAAAGCACTTTTGGGAATGTTTTATTCGACCTGGCATTTTGTTAGACTGCTATTTCAGTCAGGAAGGCCCCTTCACTCTGGTATGCAGAGGAAGGAGGCCCCGTTTTCGCGCCTTAATTGCGCAGTTTACTTCCATGGCAGTGCATGCAGCTTCATGTGAGGGGCCCTGTGGCTACAAAAAACGGACTCAGGAAGGTTTATTTCAGTGCTGAATAACTCTCAGGGAAGGTAAAGAGCCGCAGCAAGGCTGTGGCTTTGATTGTAGTGTACTAAAATTGTTAAATTAAACAAATAGCTCCGGTTTGCTCATTTTAAGGGTTAAAGTCTTGAAACTTGGTGTACAATACTTTCAAGGCATTAGGACTCTGGGGTAAAAATTTTGTTAAAATCGGACATTGCCTTCATTGTTTTTCAAAATATCAGAAATAAAGTGTGCCTGTTTATTATTTAAAGGGACAGTAACGCTTTTCTTTAAAAACGCTTTTATTGCATTTTTAGCCTGCCAAAGTCTGTCTAACATGTCTATGCCTTCAGATGACTTATGTTCTGTGTGTATGAAAGCCAAGGTGGTTCCCCCTGTTAATGTATGCGCAAATTGTGTCATAGCGTCCAAACAAAGTATGGACAGTACTGCCACATTGAATAAGATTGCCCAAGATGATTCTTCTAATGAAGGTAGTGGGGATAGTTCTTCATCCTCTCCTTCTGTGTCAACACCAGTTTTGCCCACGCAGGCGATACCTAGTACATCTAGCGCGCCAATGCTTGTTACTATGCAACAATTAACAGCAGTAATGGATAATTCTATAGCGAATCTGTTATCCAAACTGCCATCCTACCCTAGAAAGCGTGATAGCTCAGTTTTAAATACAGAAGATGAGCAGGTTGGCGCTGAGGACAATTTATCAGTTATACCCTCACATCAATCTGAATTGGCAGTGAGGGAGGGTCTGTCTGAGGGGGAAATTTCTGATTCAGGAAAAGTTTCTCAGCAGGCGGACACTGATGTCGTAACATTTAAATTTAAGTTAGAACATCTCCGCGCCCTGCTTAAGGAGGTCCTAACTACTCTCGATGACTGTGATTCTTTGGTAATTCCAGAGAAATTGTGCAAGATGGACAAATTCTTAGAGGTTCCAGTGCACGCTGATGCCTTTCCGATACCCAAGCGGGTGGCGGACATAGTGACTAAGGAGTGGGAAAAGCCAGGTATACCTTTTGTTCCACCTCCTATATTCAAGAAAATGTTCCCCATTGTTGACCCCAGAAGGGACGCATGGCAAACGGTTCCTAAGGTTGAGGGGGCAGTGTCAACGTTAGCTAAGCGCACAACTATTCCTGTTGAGGACAGTTGCGCTTTTAAAGATCCTATGGATAAAAAATTGGAAGGATTGCTAAAAAAGATATTTGTTCAACAGGGTTTCCTTCTTCAAACAATCTCGTGCATTATTCCTGTCACCACGGCAGTGTATTTTTGGTTCGAGGAACTAGAAAAATCGCTCCAAAGAGAGACTCCATATGATGAAGTCATGGACAGAATTCACGCACTAAAGTTGGCTAATTACTTTATTTTGGTTGCCGCTTTCCAATTGGCTAAGTTAGCGGCGAAAAATTCAGGTTTTGCAATAGTGGCGCGCAGAGCGCTTTGGCTCAAATCCTGGTCTGCGGATGTGTCATCCAAGAATAAATTGCTTAATATTCCTTTCAAGGGTAAGACCCTTTTCGGGCCGGAATTGAAAGAGATTATTTCGGACATTACTGGTGGAAAGGGACATGCCCTTCCACAGGATAGGCCTTTCAAGGCTAAGAACAAATCTAATTTTCGTTCCTTTCGCAATTTCAGGAACGGACCGAATCCTAACTCTGCGGCCTCCAGACAAGAAGGCAACTCTTCCCAGCCTAAACCAGCATGGAAACCATTGCAAGGCTGGAACAAGGGTAAACAGGCCAAGAAGCCTGCTGCTGCTACCAAGACAACATGAAGGGGTAGCCCCCGATCCGGGACTGGATCTAGTAGGGGGCAGACTTTCTCTCTTCGCTCAGGCTTGGGCAAGAGACGTTCCGGATCCCTGGACACTAGAAATAGTCTCTCAGGGGTATTTTCCAAGGGGAAGGTTCCACATGTCTCGCTTATCTTCAGACCAGATAAAGAGACAGGAATTCTTACATTGCATAGGAGACCTATTAAAAATGATAGTGATAAACCCAGTTCCAACAGAGGAACAAGGTCTGGGTTTTTACTCAAATCTGTTTGTAGTTCCCAAAAAAGAGGGAACTTTCAGGCCAATTCTGGATCTAAAAATCCTAAACAAATTCCTCAGAGTTCCATCATTCAAAATGGAAACCATTCGGACAATTTTACCAACAATCCAGGAGGGTCAATATATGACTACCGTGGACTTAAAGGATGCGTACCTGCATATTCCTATCCACAAAGATCATCATCAGTTCCTGAGGTTCGCCTTTATGGACAAACATTACCAGTTCGTGGCTCTTCCGTTCGGTTTAGCCACTGCTCCCAGAATTTTCACGAAGGTGCTAGGGTCCCTTCTAGCGGTTCTAAGACCGAGGGGCATTGCTGTAGCACCTTATCTAGACGTCATTCTAATCCAAGCGTCGTCTCTTTCCAAAGCAAAGGCTCATACAGACATTATTCTAGCCTTTCTCAGATCTCACGGGTGGAAGGTGAACGTAGAAAAGAGTTCTCTGTCCCCGTCAACATGAGTTCCCTTTTTGGGAACAATAATAGATTCCTTAGAAATTAAGATCTTCCTGACAGAGGTCAGAAAGTTAAAGCTTCTAAACGCTTGTCAAGTTCTTCACTCTATTCTTCAGCCTTCCATAGCTCAGTGCATGGAAGTAGTAGGATTGATGGTTGCAGCAATGGACATAGTTCCTTTTGCTCGAATTCATCTAAGACCATTACAACTGTGCATGCTCAATCAGTGGAATGGGGACTATGCAGACTTGTCTCCCCAGATTCAAGTAGACCAGGTAACCAGGGATTCTCTCCGCTGGTGGTTGTCTCACGATCACCTGTCTCAGGGAATGAGTTTCCGCAGACCAGAGTGGGTCATTGTCACGACCGACGCCAGTCTCTTAGGCTGGGGTGCGGTCTGGGAATCTCTGAAAGCTCAAGGTCTATGGTCTCGAGAAGAGTCTCTTCTCCCGATAAACATTTTAGAACTGAGAGCGATATTCAATGCGCTCCTGGCGTGGCCTCGCCTAGCAAAGGCCAAATTCATAAGGTTCCAGTCGGACAACATGACGACTGTAGCGTACATCAATCATCAGGGGGGAACAAAGAGTTCCTTAGCGATGAGAGAGGTATCCAAGATCATCAAATGGGCGGAGGATCACTCCTGCCACCTATCTGCAATTCACATCCTAGGAGTTGACAACTGGGAGGCGGATTATCTGAGTCGCCAGACTTTTCATCCGGGGGAGTGGGAACTCCACCCGGAGGTTTTTGCCCAGTTAATCCAACTATGGGGCATTCCAGATATGGACCTAATGGCGTCTCGCCAGAACGCCAAGGTTCCTCGATACGGATCCAGATCCAGGGACCCCAAGGTGACACTGGTGGATGTATTAGTGGCGCCTTGGTCGTTCAACCTAGCTTATGTGTTTCCACCGTTCCCTCTCCTTCCCAGGCTTGTAGCCAGGATCAAACAGGAGCAGGCCTCTGTGATTCTAATAGCCCCTGCGTGGCCACGCAGGACTTGGTATGCAGACCTGGTGAATATGTCATCGGCTCCACCATGGAAGCTACCTTTGAGACAGGATCTTCTGGTACAAGGTCCGTTCGAACATCCAAATCTAGTCTCTCTCCAACTGTCTGCTTGGAAATTGAACGCTTGATTCTATCTAAGCGTGGGTTTTCAGATTCAGTCATAGATACTCTGGTTCAAGCCAGAAAACCTGTAACTAGGAAAATTTACCATAAGATATGGCAAAAATATATCCGTTGGTGTGAATCCAAGGGACTCACTTGGAGTAGAATTAAAATCCCTAGGATACTTTCCTTTCTCCAAGAAGGTCTGGATAAAGGTTTGTCAGCTAGTTCCTTAAAAGGACAGATATCTGCTCTGTCTGTTTTGTTACACAAACGTCTGGCAGCAGTGCCAGATGTTCAGGCGTTTGTACAGGCGTTAGTTAGAATCAAGCCTGTTTACAGACCCATGACTCCTCCTTGGAGTCTAAATTTAGTTCTTTCAGTTCTTCAGGGGGTTCCGTTTGAACCCATGCATTCCATAGATATTAAGTTACTATCTTGGAAAGTTCTGTTTTTAGTTGCTATTTCTTCTGCTAGAAGAGTTTCTGAATTATCTGCTTTGCAGTGTACTTCTCCCTATCTGGTATTCCATACAGATAAGGTAGTTTTACGTACCAAGCCTGGTTTTCTTCCAAAGGTTGTTTCCAACAGGAATATTAACCAGGAAATTGTTGTTCCTTCTCTGTGTCCGAATCCAGTTTCAAAGAAGGAACGCTTGTTACACAATCTAGATGTTGTCCGTGCTTTAAAGTTCTATTTAGAAGCAACAAAGGATTTCAGACAGACATCATCTTTGTTTGTTGTGTATTCTGGTAAGAGGAGAGGACAGAAAGCTACTTCTACCTCTCTTTCTTTTTGGCTGAAAAGCATCATCCGATTGGCTTATGAGACTGCCGGACGGCAGCCTCCTGAACGAATTACAGCTCATTCTACTAGAGCTGTGGCTTCCACTTGGGCTTTCAAGAACGAGGCTTCTGTTGATCAGATCTGTAAGGCAGCGACTTGGTCTTCTCTGCATACTTTTGCCAAATTTTACAAATTCGATACTTATGCTTCTTCGGAGGCTATTTTTGGGAGAAAGGTTTTGCAAGCCGTGGTGCCTTCCGTTTAGGTAACCTGGTTTGCTCCCTCCCTTCATCCGTGTCCTAAAGCTTTGGTATTGGTTCCCACAAGTAAGGATGAAGCCGTGGACCAGACACACCAATGTTGGAGAAAACAGAATTTATGTTTACCTGATAAATTTCTTTCTCCAACGGTGTGTCCGGTCCACGGCCCGCCCTGGTTTTTAATCAGGTTTGATGAATTTCTTTCTTTATACACTACAGTCACCACGGCACCCTATAGTTTCTCCTTTTTCTCCTAACCGTCGGTCGAATGACTGGGGGGCGGAGCCAGAGGGGGGGCTATATGGACAGCTCTTGCTGGGTGCTCTCTTTGCCATTTCCTGTAGGGGAAGAGAATATCCCACAAGTAAGGATGAAGCCGTGGACCGGAAACACCGTTGGAGAAAGAAATTTATCAGGTAAACATAAATTCTGTTTTTTTTTTCAATTTTTTTGCATTATTTCAATACCCCATTGATGTTTGCCTCTTGCTTTTTTCTCTATCAGAGGCCTATGCTTTTGCATTTTTTCCCATTCCTGAAACTGTCATATAAGGAAATAGATAATTTTGCTTTATATGTTGTTTTTTTTCTTACATTGAGCAAGATGTCCCAATCTGATCCTGCCTCAGAAGTTTCTGCTGGAACATTGCTGCCTGACATCGGTTCTACTAAAGCTAAGTGCATTTGTTGTAAAAGTGTAGAAATTATTCCACCAAATGTCATTTGTAATAGTTGTCATGATAAACTTTTACATGCAGATAGTGTTTCCATCAGTAATAGTACATTACCAGTTGCAGTTCCTTCAACTTCTAATGTACATAATATAACTGTAAATTTTAAAGAATTTGTTTCTGATTCTATTCTGAAGGCTTTGTCTGCATTTCCACCTTCTAATAAACGTAAAAGGTCTTTTAAAACTTCCCATGATTATTCCTGGCATTCTTTTAGAATTCCTAGTATTCTTCAATTTCTTCAGAATGGTTTATATGAAGGTTCATCTGCCAGTTCTTTGAAAGATCAAATCTCTGCCCTTTCTGTATTGTTTTATAGGAAAATCTTCCTGATTTCATTGTTTTTTTCAGGCTTTATTCCGGATTAAACCTGTTATTAGGCCTATTTCTCCTCCTTGGAGTCTTCACCTAGTATTAAAAGTTTTACAGGCTCCTCCTTTCTTTCATGTAATTAGCAAGAGTCCATGAGCTAGTGACGTATGGGATATACATTCCTACCAGGAGGGGCAAAGTTTCCCAAACCTCAAAATGCCTATAAATACACCCCTCACCACACCCACAATTCAGTTTTTACAAACTTTGCCTCCTATGGAGGTGGTGAAGTAAGTTTGTGCTAGATTCTACGTTGATATGCGCTCCGCAGCAAGTTGGAGCCCGGTTTTCCTCTCAGCGTGCAGTGAATGTCAGAGGGATGTGAGGAGAGTATTGCCTATTTGAATGCAGTGATCTCCTTCTACGGGGTCTATTTCATAGGTTCTCTGTTATCGGTCGTAGAGATTCATCTCTTACCTCCCTTTTCAGATCGACGATATACTCTTATTTATATACCATTACCTCTGCTGATTTTCGTTTCAGTACTGGTTTGGCTTTCTACAAACATGTAGATGAGTGTCCTGGGGTAAGTAAATCTTATTTTCTGTGACACTCTAAGCTATGGTTGGGCACTTTATTTATAAAGTTCTAAATATATGTATTCAAACATTTATTTGCCTTGACTCAGGATGTTCAACATTCCTTATTTTCAGACAGTCAGTTTCATATTTGGGATAATGCATTGAATCAATCTTTTTTTCTTACCTTAAAATTTGACTCTTTTTTTCCCTGTGGGCTGTTAGGCTCGCGGGGGCTGAAAATGCTTCATTTTATTGCGTCATTCTTGGCGCAGACTTTTTTGGCGCAAAAAAATCTTTTCTGTTTCCGGCGTCATACGTGTCGCCGGAAGTTGCGTCATTTTTTGACGTCCTTTTGCGCCAAAAATGTCGGCGTTCCGGATGTGGCGTCATTTTTGGCGCCAAAAAGCATTTAGGCACCAAATAATGTGGGCGTCTTATTTGGCGCTAAAAAATATGGGCGTCGCTTTTGTCTCCACATTATTTCAGTCTCATTTTTTCTTTGCTTCTGGTTACTAGAAGCTTGTTTATTGGCATTTTTTCCCATTCCTGAAACTGTCATTTAAGGAATTTGATCAATTTTGCTTTATATGTTGTTTTTTCTCTTACATATTGCAAGATGTCTCACGTTGCATCTGAGTCAGAAGATACTTCAGGAAAATCGCTGTCTAGTGCTGGAACTACCAAAGCTAAGTGTATCTGCTGTAAACTTTTGGTAGCTATTCCTCCGGCTGTTGTTTGTATTAATTGTCATGACAAACTTGTTAAAGCAGATAATATTTCCTTTAGTAATGTACCATTGCCTGTTGCAGTTCCTTCAACATCTAAGGTGCAGAATGTTCCTGATAACATAAGAGATTTTGTTTCTGAATCCATCAAGAAGGCTATGTCTGTTATTTCTCCTTCTAGTAAACATAAAAAATCTTTTAAAACTTCTCTCTCTACAGATGATTTTTTAAATGAACATCATCATTCTGATTCTGATGACTCTTCTGGTTCAGAGGATTCTGTCTCAGAGATTGATGCTGATAAATCTTCATATTTATTTAAAATAGAATTTATTCGTTCTTTACTTAATGAAGTACTAATTGCTTTAGAAATAGAGGATTCTGGTCCTCTTGATACTAATTCTAAACGTTTAGATAAGGTATTTAAATCTCCTGTGGTTATTCCAGAAGTTTTTCCTGTTCCTAATGCTATTTCTGAAGTAATTTCCAGAGAATGGGATAAATTGGGTAATTCATTTACTCCTTCTAAACGTTTTAAGCAATTATATCCTGTGCCGTCTGACAGATTAGAATTTTGGGACAAAATCCCTAAAGTTGATGGGGCTATTTCTACCCTTGCTAAACGTACTACTATTCCTACGTCAGATGGTACTTCGTTTAAGGATCCTTTAGATAGGAAAATTGAATCCTTTCTAAGAAAAGCTTATCTGTGTTCAGGTAATCTTCTTAGACCTGCTATATCATTGGCTGATGTTGCTGCAGCCTCAACTTTTTGGTTGGAGACTTTAGCGCAACAAGTAACAGATCATGATTCTCATAATATTATTATTCTTCTTCAGCATGCTAATAATTTTATCTGTTATGCCATTTTTGATATTATCAGAGTTGATGTCAGGTTTATGTCTCTAGCTATTTTAGCTAGAAGAGCTTTATGGCTTAAAACTTGGAATGCTGATATGGCTTCTAAATCAACTCTACTTTCCATTTCTTTCCAGGGTAACAAATTATTTGGTTCTCAGTTGGATTCTATTATCTCAACTGTTACTGGTGGGAAAGGAACTTTTTTACCACAGGATAAAAAATCTAAGGGTAAAAACAGGGCTAACAATCGTTTTCGTTCCTTTCGTTTCAACAAAGAACAAAAGCCTGATCCTTCATCCTCAGGAGCAGTTTCAGTTTGGAAACCATCTCCAGTCTGGAATAAGTCCAAGCCTTCTAGAAAGGCAAAGCCTGCTTCTAAGTCCACATGAAGGTGCGGCCCTCATTCCAGCTCAGCTGGTAGGGGGCAGGTTACGTTTTTTCAAAGAAATTTGGATCAATTCTGTTCACAATCTTTGGATTCAGAACATTGTTTCAGAAGGGTACAGAATTGGTTTCAAGATGAGACCTCCTGCAAAGAGATTTTTTCTTTCCCGTGTCCCAGTAAATCCAGTGAAAGCTCAAGCATTTCTGAATTGTGTTTCAGATCTAGAGTTGGCTGGAGTAATTATGCCAGTTCCAGTTCTGGAACAGGGGATGGGGTTTTATTCAAATCTCTTCATTGTACCAAAGAAGGAGAATTCCTTCAGACCAGTTCTGGATTTAAAAATATTGAATCGTTATGTAAGGATACCAACGTTCAAAATGGTAACTGTAAGGACTATCTTGCCTTTTGTTCAGCAAGGGCATTATTTGTCCACAATAGATTTACAGGATGCATATCTGCATATTCCGATTCATCCAGATCATTATCAGTTCCTGAGATTCTCTTTTCTGGACAAGCATTACCAGTTTGTGGCTCTGCCGTTTGGCCTAGCTACAGCTCCAAGAATTTTTACAAAGGTTCTCGGTGCCCTTCTGTCTGTAATCAGAGAACAGGGTATTGTGGTATTTCCTTATTTGGACGATATCTTGGTACTTGCTCAGTCTTCACATTTAGCAGAATCTCATACGAATCGACTTGTGTTGTTTCTTCAAGATCATGGTTGGAGGATCAATTCACCAAAAAGTTCATTGATTCCTCAGACAAGGGTAACCTTTCTGGGTTTCCAGATAGATTCAGTGTCCATGACTCTGTCTTTAACAGACAAGAGACGTCTAAAATTGATTTCAGCTTGTCGAAACCTTCAGTCACAATCATTCCCTTCGGTAGCCTTATGCATGGAAATTCTAGGTCTTATGACTGCTGCATCGGACGCGATCCCCTTTGCTCGTTTTCACATGCGACCTCTTCAGCTCTGTATGCTGAATCAATGGTGCAAGGATTACACAAAGATATCTCAATTAATATATTTAAAACCGATTGTACGACACTCTCTAACGTGGTGGACAGATCACCATCGTTTAATTCAGGGGGCTTCTTTTGTGCTTCCGACCTGGACTGTAATTTCAACAGATGCAAGTCTCACAGGTTGGGGAGCTGTGTGGGGATCTCTGACGGCACAAGGAGTTTGGGAATCTCAGGAGGTGAGATTACCGATCAATATTTTGGAACTCCGTGCAATTTTCAGAGCTCTTCAGTCTTGGCCTCTTCTGAAGAGAGAATCGTTCATTTGTTTTCAGACAGACAATGTCACAACGGTGGCATACATCAATCATCAAGGAGGGACTCACAGTCCTCTGGCTATGAAAGAAGTATCTCGAATTCTGGTTTGGGCGGAATCCAGCTCCTGTCTAATCTCTGCGGTTCATATCCCAGGTATAGACAATTGGGAAGCGGATTATCTCAGTCGCCAAACGTTGCATCCGGGCGAATGGTCTCTTCACCCAGAGGTATTTCTTCAGATTGTTCAAATGTGGGAGCTTCCAGAAATAGATCTGATGGCGTCTCATCTAAACAAGAAACTTCCCAGGTATCTGTCCAGATCCCGGGATCCTCAGGCGGAAGCAGTGGATGCATTATCACTTCCTTGGAAGTATCATCCTGCTTATATCTTTCCGCCTCTAGTTCTTCTTCCAAGAGTAATCTCCAAGATTCTGAAGGAATGCTCGTTTGTTCTGCTGGTAGCTCCGGCATGGCCTCACAGGTTTTGGTATGCGGATCTTGTCCGGATGGCCTCTTGCCATCCGTGGACTCTTCCGCTGCGACCAGACCTTCTGTCGCAAGGTCCTTTTTTCCATCAGGATCTCAAATCCTTAAATTTAAAGGTTTGGAGATTGAACGCTTGATTCTTGGTCAAAGAGGTTTCTCTGACTCTGTGATTAATACTATGTTACAGGCTCGTAAATCTGTATCCAGAGAGATATATTATAGAGTCTGGAAGACTTATATTTCTTGGTGTCTTTCTCATCATTTTTCTTGGCATTCTTTTAGAATTCCGAGAATTTTACAGTTTCTTCAGGATGGTTTAGATAAAGGTTTATCCGCAAGTTCTTTGAAAGGACAAATCTCTGCTCTTTCTGTTCTTTTTCACAGAAAGATTGCTAATCTTCCTGATATTCATTGTTTTGTACAAGCTTTGGTTCGTATAAAACCTGTCATTAAGTCAATTTCTCCTCCTTGGAGTTTGAATTTGGTTCTGGGGGCTCTTCAAGCTCCTCCATTTGAACCTATGCATTCATTGGACATTAAATTACTTTCTTGGAAAGTTTTGTTCCTTTTGGCAATCTCTTCTGCCAGAAGAGTTTCTGAATTATCTGCTCTTTCTTGTGAGTCTCCTTTTCTGATTTTTCATCAGGATAAGGCAGTGTTGCGAACTTCTTTTGAATTTTTACCTAAAGTTGTGAATTCCAACAACATTAGTAGAGAAATTGTGGTTCCTTCATTATGTCCTAATCCTAAGAATTCTAAGGAGAAATCGTTGCATTCTTTGGATGTTGTTAGAGCTTTGAAATATTATGTTGAAGCTACTAAGTCTTTCCGAAAGACTTCTAGTTTATTTGTTATCTTTTCCGGTTCTAGAAAAGGCCAGAAAGCTTCTGCCATTTCTTTGGCATCTTGGTTGAAATCTTTAATTCATCTTGCCTATGTTGAGTCGGGTAAAACTCCGCCTCAAAGGATTACAGCTCATTCTACTAGGTCAGTTTCTACTTCCTGGGCGTTTAGGAATGAAGCTTCGATTGATCAGATTTGCAAAGCAGCAACTTGGTCCTCTTTGCATACTTTTACTAAATTCTACCATTTTGATGTATTTTCTTCTTCTGAAGCAGTTTTTGGTAGAAAAGTACTTCAGGCAGCGGTTTCAGTTTGAATCTTCTGCTTATGTTTTTCATTAAACTATTATTTTGGGTGTGGATTATTTTCAGCAGGAATTGGCTGTCTTTATTTTATCCCTTCCTCTCTAGTGACTCTTGCGTGGAAAGATCCACATCTTGGGTAATCATTATCCCATACGTCACTAGCTCATGGACTCTTGCTAATTACATGAAAGAAAACATAATTTATGTAAGAACTTACCTGATAAATTCATTTCTTTCATATTAGCAAGAGTCCATGAGGCCCGCCCTTTTTGTGGTGGTTATGATTTTTGTATAAAGCACAATTATTCCAATTCCTTATTTTATATGCTTTCGCACTTTTTTATCACCCCACTTCTTGGCTATTCGTTAAACTGAATTGTGGGTGTGGTGAGGGGTGTATTTATAGGCATTTTGAGGTTTGGCAAACTTTGCCCCTCCTGGTAGGAATGTATATCCCATACGTCACTAGCTCATGGACTCTTGCTAATATGAAAGAAATGAATTTATCAGGTAAGTTCTTACATAAATTATGTTTTTTAACCTTTACAAAAAGTGGGCATTAAACTACTTTCTTGGAAAGTGTTGTTTCTTTTGGCTATCTCTTCTGCTAGAAGAGTTTCTGAATTTTCTGCTTTCTTGTGAATCTCCTTATCTGATTTTCCACCAGGATAAAGCTGTTTTGCAGAATACTTTTCAATTTTTACCTAAAGTTGTTAACTCTCACAACATTAATAGGGAAATAAATGCCAAGAAGGAAATTAAAGTGATGGTAAAGTTACGATCATCACTATCCACTATCACATCAAATGATTAAATCAAACAGAAGTTTCATTCATCATTTTCTATAATTTTATAAACATAGTTATAAGTGTTTCAAAACAAAATTCTTAGTGTCTTTTATTCATCCCGTTTTTTTGTTGTTTTTTTTTTACATTTTTGTCATGTGTTTCAATCCTCCTGTTGAAATTTAGGCCGTTAGGCGACCGTCACTCTGTCTTCCGCCCACTAAATAGTGCAGGCGTGATTTCCTTTTTCATGCTATTGAACACCATGCGCGCTCCTGTGTTACGCATGCATGGTGTTCACAATTGCACATCCCTTATAGTGACATCAGGTAAACGATATGGACGAGAGCATTGCATCACTGTATTTCTCTGTATTTAAAACATAATACTTAATTATGTTTTAATATATTTATAACCAGCTGTACTTTAATGAAATTACTGGCTAATGATTAAGCACGGGAGCGAGCATAGAGTGGTGACGTAGGGAGCAGGTGGGACCGCCTTCTAGTATACTGAGTTATCAGAGCAGGAAGTAACAGATGGAAGGAGCAACTACTGGTAAAATACAGGCTTTTATACATTGAAATATCTTCTTCACAAACATCATATACTTTTAAACCAATTTAGCGATTAAGCTAAAAAACGGACAGGCTGCCTAGAGATTGCTAGTAAACAGCTAAACGTTACCAACACTTTATATTATCAGGTAAGCATCATTTTTATTTCCTTAACAAGCAAATCAAAAGCTTTGACTTATTTCACTTTTTAATATTCCATTTCAGGCTAAACTCAGAATTTGCACTAGGTTGGTGGAAATAACTATGAAGAGTGTGGTTTTAATTCTTCCAGTGAATGGAATGCATTTCTTTTACCTTTAATAGCTATAAAGGACTGTGCAATAATGTTAGCAGACACGTTTTAAACGGACTATAAATCTCTGTCTCACACGTAAAGCTTAGTTCTAAATAAAAGACAGTGAGATGTTACTTTCTTGCATTGAGTATAAACAGGTTATCTTTTCATGCCAGCAACTTCCTATGTTTGATAAGCTGGCACATTACTACTTTTGATTATAAAGGGATGTTGTCTATCCGCCATAAAGGTTAAACAGTATTGCAGTTTGTTGATAAGGAGAGCACTCAACATTGAAAAGATTACATAAATAAAATTAACACTGTATTTTCAAGGGTGAGTGAAATTAATAGATATTTAATCCTGAACTTTGATGAATCAAATTATACACTAATCCTTTGTTTCTATACAGTGCTATAGATATTTTGTATTACACACATTATGGGGAGAATATATCGGCCTGTCCTGTCTCTGCACAAGTAGTTCATTTTCAGCATCACATTATTGATGACATGATTTCTTAGCAGCTGATCCACATTTGAGCTTTTTGATAAGCTATTCTGCTACTGAAGTAGCTTTATGATACTTTAAAGGTACACTGAACCCAAAAAAATGATTTTGTGATTCAGATAGAGAATGAAATTGTAAGCAACTTTCTAATTTACTCCTATTATCAAATGTTCTTCATTCTCTTGGTATCTTTAGTTGAAATGTAAGAATGTAAGTTTAGATGCCGGCCCATTTTTGGTGAACAACCTGGGTTGTTCTTGCTGATTGGTGGATAAATTCATCCACCAATAAAAAAAATGCTGTCCAGAGTTCTGAACCAAAACATGCTTAGATGCCTTCTTTTTGAAATAAAGATAGCAAGAGAACAAAAAAAAAGTGATAATAGGAGTAAATTAGAAAGTTGCTTAAAATTTCATGCTCTATCTGAATCTGTTTAGGTCCAGTGTCCCTTTAATGAGCAGTCAAAGTTTTCCTGCTTTCTTGCATATTTGTACAGTTATTATTATGCCAAGCTCAGAGGATTTTTATTTTACATTACGTCATTAGTGTACTTGGACTGTATCTTCTCTGGCAAAAAAAACAACCAAAAACCTTATTTTTTAATGATCAGGATTGTATAGTCACTTGATTGAGGTCTTTTCCCTTTCTTCTCTTCCAGATTTTGGATTTGGTAAAGGGCATGCATTACCAGCTGGCTTGTCAGAAGTACTTTGAGCTAACACACAATGTAAGTACCCAGGATGTGTAGGTTAACATTCCTTCTATACGTTTATTTAGTGCTAGATTACAAGTGGAGCTTTAAATTATTGCGTGCCTGCAAAGGGGCAAATGTTTTCGTTTGCGGGTGTGCAATAATTGATCAGCCATTAAAAGTGGCTGGTTATTGCTGCTGCGGGCTCGCGGTAGCAATTAGTGCTTATAAAATTAACCAGAGATCAGTTCTCCGGTTAGTTTTATAAATGTGCCCCAAATGCCCCCAAAATACAGTCTAGTGTATTTTAATAAAAAATTAAAAAAAGCAGCATCTTTATTTTTTAATAAAATAAATGCACTAGGCAGTATTTTGGGGCTAAAGTTGTCAGGAGTGGGGTGTTTACCTTTACCTTGCGTTACCTTTACCTTGCGTTCTATGCGAACTGTGTGTTCCCGGTAAATATATATGTATATGCTTACAGTATATACATATATATTTATGTGTTAATATGTGTATATACACATATTAACAGGTACATATATAGGTATATAAGCACTTACATATATATTTAAAAATGCTGTCATTGCTGCACTACTTACTCCCTTTGCTGCGCTGGAGCCTATGGAAGCGCACCCTTGTGATAATTTCTTATACCAGTGCACATTAGCGTGGGCTGGTATTACTCAATGGAGCGCAAATACATGCACTATATGTCCAAAAGTATGTGAAAAACTGACCATCACACGTATATGACCTTGTTGGACATTTCAAAACTGTGGGCATTAACATGCAGTTTACCCCTCACCCGCCTTTGCAGCTATAGCACACATTACTGTTCTGGGAAGGCTTTTTACAAGACTTTGGAAATGTTTGCCCATTCAGCCAATAGAGTATTTATGAGGTGAGGCACTGATGTTCTATGAGAAGGTCAAACCATGTTGTTTTGGACCTAATGAGTTACCTGGCTTCCGCTTGGCGCTCTGTGGGGAGATGCTAGGTCATTTGGATGAAAGAGAACCCGTAATTGAAATAGCCCACAGAGCATTGCTTCCTAGAAAAGTCAACTCTTTTCCATAAGTCCTCTCTTTCAGGGCGTTTAGAGGGAATCCACCGGTTTCCAGATTTGTCTGCTCACACATTAATGCTGAGAGTGACTTCTACCCAAATTACAGCAATTTTTTTTTCTCCATTCAGAAGTAGTTTCCTTATCCCACTGTAAATATCTTGTTCACACATACACACTGAAAACTGCTTTGGGCACGTATATATATGAAGTCTTCATAGAGTACAATATTTTCTGCTGCAAACTTTTGTCAAAATATACTTTTTCTCTATAGTTTTAAAGGGACACTCAGGTTAAATTAAATTTTCATGATTTAGACACAACATGTAATTTTAAACAACTTTCCAATTTACTTCCATTAAAAAAAATGTGCACAGTCTTTTATATTTACAAGTTTTGAGTCACCAGATCCTACTGAGCATGTGCAAGAATTCACAGACTATACGTATATGCATTTGTGATTGGCTGATTGCTATCACATGGTACAAGGGGAGTGGAAATATACATAACTTTGAAATTTGTTATAAAAAAATCCACTACTCATTTGAAGTTCAGACTAAGTGCTATTGCATTGTCTTGTTATCTTGCATTTGTTGATTATGCAAATCTAATGTGTTGATCGGTCCTTTAAGTAAATTTAGTAAAATCATTTTCAATTTGCTATGTCCTCTAAAGGTAAATGTGTATGACCCACAGATCACTGATACCATTAACCACAGAGCTTTTTAGATTGTTCTTTCCTTGAAAGTTGTGGTTTGTAACCTGAACTGCTTCATTATTAGCTGCCTCCCCAAAATCTTTTAAATCCAAAAGATATTTCTGTGTGTGGCAATATTGCATCAGTAACCACATTTGTTGAACTTGAAATGTGATACTAATGTTTTCCTGAAGGTCAATATGAACAAACTGTTCACCACCTAAGCAAACTATGCGATAGCATCGCTTACAAGAGAAGCTACCGTCTTCACATGCACAACTGCAGTGTACCTACTGGTGTATAAGTAGAAGTGCTATATGATGTAAGTTTAAAATAAAAGCTTTTCTTTTAAAAATGTGTCTGACCATTATATTTTTAATAGTTTGTTATAGAGACTCACATTTTTCTGAAAACTTACATTGCAGCGTGTGCAATCATTATGTACTTTAATGACAGCTGAAATCAGAACAGAAGTGTTTTTTAACCCCCTGTGTCCACCTGCATAACCTGACCCAATGAAAAAATAGCACGTTACTGAATTTCAACCTTTCAGTCTTTAGTGAGCAATTAATTTGTTAACCAACAATGCCTGTAATGCTGAGACACTTGATAATGCTCTACTATTTTTAGATGGGGTAGTCTGATTGCCTTTGTCCCCAGATTTTTTAAAAATTATTTTAGTTTAAATAGTGAAAAACTAATAAAATGTAAAGTTTTATTTTCTATAAAGCAGTGAATGCCTCCATGTTGTAACCTAGGTTTCTCTACTGAGGTCAAATAGGGACAGTTATAAATGAGTTGCTTTTGCGTGAAACCATTTACTTTGTGAAATATAGCAGTACTATGTCTGGACTTCAACTTTTAACAGGAATTGGAAAACGAATACTGCAAATTTGTTTTTAAAACATTTTATATTACAATCTCAATGTGTTTAATATGTAAAAGTATGGGGGACATCATTACATATACAAAGCATCCTTCATAAACCCTTAGTGTCAATTTCTGACTGATCTCTACAAACTGTTGCAATTTAATCTCTCTAGTTATTTCCACTACTGGTAAAGATTGACTGTGTTTTTTTTTGTTGGGTTAAATGCTGAGCATTACTAGGTGTGCTTCTTGTAAAATTATGGAAATAAAGGGACATAAAAACCAAAAATTTTGTTTCATGGTTTAGATAGAGCATACAATTTTAAACAACTTTCCCGTTTACTTACGTTATCAAATTTGCTTTATTCTCTTGGTATCCTTTGTTATACGAGCAGTGAAGCTCTACTGTGAGCTAGCTGTACATATTAGGTAAGCCACTGACAAGGCATACAATGGCTTCTTGAAGTTAGTTTACAAGCTTATCCTTTTTCTGACTTTTGGAAGTCTTGAATAGCCTCTAATGGTTGAGTGGGGTTAGTTTTGTATTCAAAGCTTGCTGTGTAAAAAATATTGGTATACTGTATGTCTAGAATATATTTTATACTGAAAAAGATGTGCTGGAAGATCTGTAAATGTTAATCAGTAAATCACAATTTCTTTATTCAAAAGTATACAAATTGGCTTAAAAAAACATTGGTGTTTTGCTGATTAATTATATATTTTTCACTTGTTAAACCATTATAGCATAATATACTTGCAAATAGGTCACGCCAACAAACTGCAAAAAAATGAGTCTACAACTCACTGAGTAACCTTTGTTATATTATTGTTATTATTTATTACTGTTATTATCAGCTATTTGTAGAGCACCATAGAGTTGTTTTCAGAAGACTTTGGAAATTCTTCCTGTATTTTTAAACTGTATTTTTAAATAATTAAAGGGATGGTAAATGTCAGAATGTTGCAAAGAAAAAAATATATTGGTGTACAAGCAAAACCACATAATTATTGTTTTTAAAAAGTGAATATGTATTTTATGATAAATGATTTATAATCCTATTTGAAATCTTCTGTTCCTCCACCCCCTTCAGTTCCTCTTTTGGCTGGACTGTAACATAGAGAGCAGCCCCACCCTATTTCTACATAGGCTTCCTAAGGGTTTTCAAGGGGCTGGACTTCAAGAGTGTCATATGACACACACTGATTGGATGCTCTTTGGAATTGTCATAAGAAAAAAAAAATTCATCACAGTGGGCGGGCATAACATTCTAATAGAAGCATTACTATAGGCATGGATTTAACCCTTTTCACAAATAGATTAAAAGAAAAGAAAAAAAAGGAACACATATACTTTTTTATGGCAAAGAATACATACATGGCATTTGATTAGCTAAAGTTTACCATCACTTTAATTTCTAAATGTCCCTTGATCAGTTGATTAAAAAATAAGTTATAAAATCACAGAGGAAATTAAGTCTGATTTTTTTTTTTTTATTTATTTCAAATCACCATACATTTGCTATCTAAAGTTTAAACTTGGGAGTATAAAGCAGGATTAACTCATTCATTATCATAATATTCATTAGTTATATTAGAACACTTAAAAAGTAGAAAATATTGATGAATGATTGAATTTTAAATATTGGTTCAGTGGTGTATTTTTTCACCAAAGCGGAAAAAAAACCATTCCTGCGCATTAATTAAGAAAGAGGAATTCAAAGGAGCACCCTGCTTTGATTCCATATTGCACCCCACAAAAACTGGCACCTGTAATTATTAAATGTCTAGAATGTGTAATAGAAATCTTCCTCTGGATCATCTGCCTTTTTCAGCTACTATTTGAAGGATATCTGCACTTGGCACCTGATGAACAAAAACTTACCGGCATGGTGAGGAATTACACAGAATCTTGGGGGACTTTTTTGAGTATTAGATTGTATTTCTCTCCTTCATATCCAGAACCATTCATAGCTAAACAAATTGGCTTTGTAAAATTACTGACACGACTTCTTAGATAATCTTGCCAGTGTGGCTGACAAACAGTTCATATCAGACACAGATGCATTACTCCTTAATACAGGATATGATCTGTATTTTAGGCCAAAGTTTTACTTTAAACTGTAGCCTCACACTTTTTTTCTATTTAATACACAGGTTGATGATTGTGGCTTCTCATTGAACCATCCAAATCAGTTCTTTGCTGAAAGCCAGAAACTGCTCACTGGTACCCGGGATATCAAAAAGGAAACAAACCCTGTAGAAAATTCTCAAGCAAGTACTGCAAGTCAAGTAATTTCAAGTTCATCATCCACAGCAGTGGCTGCTAAAACACCATCACAATCAGAAGAAATGGAAGATCTAGAACAGATTTTCAGTGAATACTAATGTCATTTTAAGTTCTGCTTAGTATATTATTCTAGTGAATATAAATGCTAAAAATGTACCTTGATTATCTAACCCTTTATATATGTCTGCATTCTAAAGGTTGTTAAAGATCATTCATGAAATAAATATTTTTTTTGTTATTTTTCTGAAGATTGTTGTAGTGTATTTTCTCAGTTTGAAAATTACTTATCTGTACACATTTCCCTATTTTTCTCTCTTTTTTCTGGCTTCAAATAAGTATTCGCCAGGAACACAAGCATGTGCAGAATTAATTTATTTATCTGGAGCAACACTTTAATGAATGTGTGTGTGTATATGTGTGTGTAAGTAAGGAAAAAAAAACCCTTCTTTCTCCTCGCAAACAGGTTTTCTTTCATAAGATGGTGGGAGTCAACGAGCCCTCATATGTGGAGTTAAATTCCACACCTCTTGGAGGTGGCAAAAATTACCCAACATACCAAGGGTTTTTAATCCCTTCCACTTCCCTAATCACCTAAGTCTAAATTTTTCCTCCAACAGAGAAGGTGAAAATTTGAAATGCTTCAAATTCTTCGGGAGCAGGAATTCTCAGGCGTATGTGAGACACATTATCCCCCTCAGAGAGCCGGAAATACAACATAGGGGTATAAAGGAGTTTCAATGACAGTGAGAGTAATTCTGAGGGAGTTTGTCACTAGTGTGCCTCATCCTGTTGGACCTTGTTGGTGTACTCCTGACTAAGGTTCTTGGTTAGTTTAATCTATCCAGCATGGGTTGCTTTACTAGAAACCGGTATTTTGCACTTAGGTGAGCATGGTGGGTGTTGCAAGATAGGTTTAGTATAGAACTGCACTCACATCGCTCACAGTCTATTAGTAGGTACATTTTCATTTGTGCATCATAGCCAAGAAACCTAAGACATAGCAGACATTATTATCACAGATGGAGCTCAAGAGACCATAGTTTCTTCATTAATAGGTTTTGGTTATTTATGAAGGTTTCAGATACAGGTCTATAGGCACTTCATAGGGAGCTCTGTGTGGATCTTTGTCCTTGGTGTAGATTAGCATTTACAGGGATGCGCAAATCCTATCGCCCGACGCCCAGGACATGCAGTTTTGTGCACCGGCATGGGGTTTCATTTTACATTTAGCCCTGCAAGCAGACCGCAGCAGGGCTAAAGCTTTTTTTTTTTTTTTCTAAATCTCCATTGTAAACACTCCCTGCCTTGCTGGGACACTCACTTTAATCCCTTGAGAGAAGTTGCCTGTAGGAAAATGTTTAATCCTTCCCTAGCCACAGGAGAGATCAAGCGCGGCATCCCCCGCCACACAGCCAATGATTAATGTTGATGAGAGAATAGTAACTGCCACGCCAGCGATCCTTGAAGAGCCAGTATTATCACAATGCTGGGAGGGAGGCCACAGAGCAAACGGCTGCTTTGAGCACATTATAATGTGGCCGCTCCGCTCCAAATTAGCACCACAGGGAAAGGGGAGGGGGGAATGATGCAAAGTGCTCTCTGTCTTCTGCCTACACTGCGCAGTCTGACTTAACAGGGGGGCAGGCAGGAGTCGAGCTGGAGACATTGCACATGGAACACGGTAGGAGCTGTGAGAGGAAGTTGATGATTGACAGTACCCCACCTCGCCAATAACGGTCTCCAACACCAGCTAGAGGAGCCTGTATTCAGAAACAGCACATGCATAATGCATAAGAAGGGGGTAGGTTTCAAACTATATATTTCAATTTGTAAATGCCCCTCCTCCTCCTCCCCGTGGCTCATATTCTGGTTAACACTACACATCTGAAACCTTTAACCAGTTAAGTGCAATGGAAGACTGAGGTTGTTAGAATCTTACAGGAATGTTATCAGGGAGCGGGGTTAATGTATGTAATTTCACCCTCCAACATCACTTCCTATCACAGTGAACAAGATTACAGGCTTTTCTCTTGTAAGGTGTATCCAGTCCACGGATTCATCCATTACTTGTGGGATATTCTCCTTCCCAACAGGAAGCTGCAAGAGGATCGCCCACAGCAGAGCTGTCTATATAGCTCCTCCCCTAACTGCCACCCCCAGTCATTCTCTTGCAGCTCTCGACAAGGGAAGTAGCTAGAGAGATGTGGTGAATTAATGTAGTTTATCTTCAATCAAAAGTTTATTATTTTCAAATGGTACCGGAGTTGTACTATTTTCGCTTCAGGCAGAAAGGTGAAGAAGAGTCTGCCTGAAGTTTTTTGATGATCTTAGCAGTTTGTAACTAAGGTCCGCTGCTGTTCTCACACATAACTGAAGAGATGGGTAACTTCAGCTGGGGGAATAGCGTGCAGGGTTTCCTGCTCTGAGGTATGTGCAGTTTTACATTTTTCTAGAGAGATGATAAGCTAGAAAATGCTGACAGTACTTGATTTATTTAAGGTAAGCCTGATTACAGTGATTTAATAACGACTGGTATCATGCTTGCTGTAAAGGGTAATATTTTTGTTATTTACTCTCATTACTTAATAGATATAACGTTTGCTTGATGTATATAAACGTTTACTACAAATGGGGATAAAACTTTATTCTGGGGCCCAGTTTTTCCACATGGCTGACTAGATTTTGCCTAAGTATAGTTTTTTAAGGCCCTCTCACTGTGAGTACATGTTGGGAGGGGCCTATTTTCACGCCTTAATTGCGCAGTAGTTTTTGCAGCTTGAGACATCCAGCATCACTGAAGGAGTCCCCTGACATATAGGACCCCTCTACAGGGTTTTCTTTCATGTAATTAGCAAGAGTCCATGAGCTAGTGACGTATGGGATATACATTCCTACCAGGAGGGGCAAAGTTTCCCAAACCTCAAAATGCCTATAAATACACCCCTCACCACACCCACAATTCAGTTTTACAAACTTTGCCTCCCATGGAGGTGGTGAAGTAAGTTTGTGCTAGATTCTACGTTGATATGCGCTTCGCAGCAGGCTGGAGCCCGGTTTTCCTCTCAGCGTGCAGTGAATGTCAGAGGGATGTGAAGAGAGTATTGCCTATTTGAATTCAATGGTCTCCTTCTACGGGATCTATTTCATAGGTTCTCTGTTATCGGTCGTAGAGATTCATCTCTTACCTCCCTTTTCAGATCGACGATATACTCTTATATACCATTACCTCTACTTATTCTCGTTTCAGTACTGGTTTGGCTGTCTACTATATGTAGATGAGTGTCTTAGGGTAAGTAAGTCTTATTTTATTATGACACTCTAAGCTATGGTTGGGCACTTTATATGTAAAGTTCTAAATATATGTCTTTAAACTTATATTTGCCTTGATTCAGGATAATCAGTATTCCTTATTTTCAGACAGTCAGTTTCATTATTGGGATAATGCATATGAAATATTTTTTTCTTACCTTTAAAGAATTTTTTTCAATTGACCTTTTTTCCCTGTGGGCTGTTAGGCTCGCGGGGGCTGAAAATGCTTCAAATTATTTGGCGCAAAAAAATTCATTTCCGGCGCCCTAATTGACGCCGGAAGTTTATGCATGGTTGCGTCATTTTTTGACGTTCAGACGTTTTTTTTTGCGCCAAAATTGTGGGCGTCGTTTTTTTCGGCGTCACAGGAAGTGGCGTCATACTTGGCGCCAAAAAATATGGGCGTTGTACTTGGCGCCAATAATGTGGGCGTCATTCTTGGTGCCAAAAAATGTGGGCGTCATTCTTGTCTCCACCTTTTTTTCACATTATTTCAGTCTCATTTTTCATTGCTTCTGGTTGCTAGAGGCTTGTTCATTTGGCATTTTTTCCCATTCCTGAAACTGTCATTTAAGGAATTTGATAATTTTGCTTTATATGTTGTTTTTTCTATTACATATTGCAAGATGTCTCAACATGACCCTGGATCAGAATCTACTTCTGGAAAGACGCTGCCTGATGCTGGTTCTACCAAAGTTAAGTGCATCTGTTGTAAACTTTTGGTATCTGTTCCTCCAGCTGTTGTTTGTGATAACTGTCATGATAAACTTTCTAATGCAGATTGTATTTCCATTAGTAATAATCCATTACCTGTTGTTGTTCCTTCAACATCTAATGTTCAGGATGTCCCTGTTAATGTAAAAGAATTTGTTTCTAAATCTATTAGGAAGGCTCTGTCTGTTATTCCTCCTTCCAGTAAGCGTAAAAGGTCTTTTAAAACTTCTCATATTTCAGATGAATTTTTAAGTGACCGTCATCATTCTGACTTATCTGTTTCTGATGAGGATCTATCTGGTTCAGAAGATTCTACCTCAGATATTGACACTGATAAATCTTCATATTTATTTAAGATGGAGTTTATTCGTTCTTTACTTAAAGAAGTGCTAATTGCATTAGATATGGAAGAGTCTAGTCCTTTTGATACTAAATCTACTAAGCGTTTAAATTCGGTTTTTAAACCTCATGTAGTTATTCCTGAAGTTTTTCCAGTTCCTGATGCTATTTCAGAAGTAATTTCTAGGGAATGGAATAGTCTGGGTACTTTATTTACTCCTTCTCAAAGGTTTAAGAAATTGTACCCTGTGCCATCTGATAGATTAGAATTTTGGGATAAAATCCCTAAAGTTGATGGGGCTATTTCTACTCTTGCTAAACGTACTACTATTCCTACGGCGGATAGTACTTCCTTTAAGGATCCTTTAGACAGGAAGATTGAATCCTTTCTAAGGAGAGCTTATTTATGTTCAGGTAATCTTCTTAGACCTGCTATTTCTTTGGCTGATGTTGCTGCAGCTTCAACTTTCTGGTTGGAGGCTTTAGCACAACAAGTGTCAGACCACAATGTTTATAGCATTGTTAAACTTCTTCAACATGCTAATAACTTTATTTGTGATGCCATTTTTTATATCATTAGAATTGATGTCAGGTATATGTCTTTAGCTATTTTAGGTAGAAGAGCTTTATGGCTTAAATCTTGGAATGCAGATATGACTTCTAAGTCAACTTTGCTTTCTCTTTCTTTCCAAGGTAATAAATTATTTGGTTCACAGTTGGATTCTATTATTTCAACTGTTACTGGGGGGAAAGGAACCTTTTTGCCGCAGGACAAAAAAATCTAAAGGTAAATTCAGGGCTAATCGTTTTCGTTCCTTTCGTCAGATCAAGGAACAGAAGCCTGACCCTTCCCCTAAAGGAACGGTTTCCGTTTGGAAGCCTTCTCCAGTCTGGAATAAATCCAAGCCTTTTAGAAAATCAAATCCAGCTCCCAAATCCGCATGAAGGTGCGGCCCTCATTCCAGCACAGCTGGTAGGGGGCAGGTTACGATTTTTCAAAGATATTTGGATCAATTCGGTTCACAGTCTTTGGATTCAGAACATTGTTTCTCAAGGATACAGAATAGGTTTCAAAATAAGACCTCCTGTGAGAAGATTTTTTCTCTCTCGCATTCCAGTAAACCCAGTAAAGGCTCAGGCATTTCTGAAATGTGTTTCAGATCTAGAGTTGGCTGGGGTAATTGTGCCAGTTCCAGTTCTGGAACGGGGTCTGGGGTTTTACTCAAATCTATTCATTGTACCAAAGAAGGAGAATTCCTTCAAACCGGTTCTGGATCTAAAAATATTGAATCGTTATGTAAGAATACCAACATTCAAAATGGTGACTATAAGGACTATTCTGCCTTTTGTTCAGCAAGGGCATTATATGTCCACAATAGATTTACAGGATGCATATCTTCATTTTCCAATTCATCCAGATCACTATCAGTTTCTGAGATTCTCTTTTCTAGACAAGCATTACCAGTTTGTTGCCCTTCCGTTTGGCCTAGCAACAGCTCCAAGGATCTTTTCAAAGGTTCTCGGTCCCCTTCTCTCTGTCATCAGAGAACAGGGTATTGCGGTATTTCCCTATTTGGACGATATCTTGGTACTTGCTCAGTCTTTACATTCTGCAGAATCTCATACAAATCAACTTGTGTTGTTTCTTCAAAGACATGGTTGGAGGATCAATTTACCAAAGAGTTCTTTGATTCCTCAGACAAAGGTAACCTTTTTGGGCTTTCAAATAGATTCAGTGTCCATGACTTTGTCTCTAACAGAAAATAGACGTCTGAAGTTGGTTTCAGCTTGTCGAAACCTTCAGTCTCAGTCATTCCCTTCGGTAGCTTTTTGCATGGAAATTCTAGGTCTCATGACTGCTGCATCGGACGCGATCCCCTTTGCTCGTTTTCACATGAGACCTCTTCAGCTTTGTATGCTGAACCAGTGGTGCAGGGATTATACAAGGATATCACAAATAATATCCTTAAATCCCAATGTTCGATCTTCTCTGACTTGGTGGTTGAATCACCATCGTTTAATTCAAGGGGCCTCTTTTGTTCGTCCAACCTGGACTGTGATCTCAACAGATGCGAGTCTTTCAGGTTGGGGAGCTGTATGGGGATCTCTGAAAGCGCAGGGGGTTTGGGAATCTCAGGAGGCGAGATTACCAATCAACATTTTGGAACTCCGTGCGATTTTCAGAGCTCTCCAGTTCTGGCCTCTTCTGAAGAGGGAATCGTTTATTTGTTTTCAGACGGACAATGTCACAACCGTGGCTTATGTCAATCATCAAGGTGGGATTCACAGTTCTCAAGCTATGAAAGAAGTATCTCGGATACTTGTATGGGCGGAATCCAGCTCCTGTCTAATTTCTGCGGTTCACATCCCAGGTGTAGACAATTGGGAAGTGGATTATCTCAGTCGCCAGACGTTACATCCGGGCGAATGGTCTCTTCACCCAGAGGTATTTCTTCAGATTGTTCATATCTGGGGACTTCCAGAAATAGATCTGATGGCCTCTCATCTAAACAAAAAACTTCCCAGGTATCTGTCCAGATCCAGGGATCCTCAGGCGGAAGCAGTGGACGCGTTGTCGCTTCCTTGGAATTATCATCCTGCCTATATCTTTCCGCCTCTAGTTCTTCTTCCAAGAGTGATCTCCAAAATTCTAATGGAACGTTCGTTTGTAGGGCCGGTGGCTCCAGCTTGGCCTCACAGGTTTTGGTATGCGGATCTCATTCGGATGGCCAGTTGCCAACCTTGGACACTTCCGTTAAGACCAGACCTTCTATCTCAAGGCCCTTTTTTCCATCAGGATCTCAAATCATTAAATTTGAAGGTATGGAAATTGAACGCTTGATTCTTAGTCATAGAGGTTTCTCTGACTCAGTAATTAATACTATGTTACAGGCTCGTAAATCTGTGTCTCGGAAGATTTATTATCGAGTCTGGAAGACTTACATTTCTTGGTGTTCTCATAAATTCTCTTGGCATTCTTTTAGAATTCCTAGAATTTTACAGTTTCTTCAGGATGGTTTGGATAAAGGTTTATCTGCAAGTTCTTTGAAAGGACAAATCTCTGCTCTTTCTGTTCTTTTTCACAGAAAGATTGCTAATCTTCCTGATATTCATTGTTTTGTACAGGCTTTGGTTCGTATCAAGCCTGTCATTAAGTCAATCTCTCCTCCTTGGAGTCTTAATTTGGTTCTGAGGGCTTTACAGGCTCCTCCGTTTGAACCTATGCATTCTCTGGATATTAAATTACTTTCTTGGAAAGTTTTGTTCCTTTTGGCTATCTCTTCTGCTAGAAGAGTTTCTGAGTTATCTGCTCTTTCTTTTGAATCTCCTTTTCTGATTTTTCATCAGGATAAGGCAGTATTGCGGACTTCATTTAAATTTTTACCTAAGGTTGTGAATTCTAACAACATTAGTAGAGAAATTGTTGTCCCTTCATTGTGCCCTAATCCTAAGAATTCAAAGGAGAGATCTTTACATTCTTTGGATGTAGTAAGAGCTTTGAAATATTATGTTGAAGCTACTAAAGATTTTAGAAAGACTTCTAGTCTATTTGTTATCTTTTCTGGTTCCAGGAAAGGTCAGAAAGCTTCTGCCATTTCTTTGGCATCTTGGTTAAAGTCTTTGATTCATCATGCTTATGTGGAGTCGGGTAAGTCCCCGCCTCAAAGGATTACGGCTCATTCTACTAGGTCAGTTTCTACTTCCTGGGCTTTTAGGAATGAAGCTTCGGTTGATCAGATTTGCAAAGCAGCAACTTGGTCTTCTTTGCATACTTTTACTAAATTCTACCATTTTGATGTTTTCTCTTCTTCTGAAGCAGTTTTTGGTAGAAAAGTACTTCAGGCAGCTGTTTCAGTTTGATTCTTCTGCTTATGATTTCATTTTTTTTCATTATTTAGATTTAAACTTTTGATTTGGGTTGTGGATTATTTTTTCAGCGGAATTGGCTGTCTTTATTTTATCCCTCCCTCTCTAGTGACTCTTGCGTGGAAGTTCCACATCTTGGGTATACTATCCCATACGTAACTAGCTCATGGACTCTTGCTAATTACATGAAAGAAAACATAATTTATGTAAGAACTTACCTGATAAGTTCATTTCTTTCATATTAGCAAGAGTCAATGAGACCCACCCTTTTTGTGGTGGTTATGATTTTTTTGTATAAAGCACAATTATTCCAATTCCTTATTTTTGATGCTTTCGCACCTTTCTTATCACCCCACTTCTTGGCTATTCGTTAAACTGAATTGTGGGTGTGGTGAGGGGTGTATTTATAGGCATTTTGAGGTTTGGGAAACTTTGCCCCTCCTGGTAGGAATGTATATCCCATACGTCACTAGCTCATGGACTCTTGCTAATATGAAAGAAATGAATTTATCAGGTAAGTTCTTACATAAATTATGTTTTTGTGCCTTCCAAAGTCGTTGTATGGGCAGGTAGGAGCCACAGTAGAGCTGTGGCAGTTGGTTGTGACTGTTTAAAAACGGCTATATCGTTTTTTTGATCTAAGGGGTTAATCATCCATTTGCAAGTGGGTGCAATGCTATTTCAGTCTATTATACACACTGTAAAAATTTCGTAGAATTTACTGCTTTTTTCACTGTTTTGCAGTTTATGTGATTGTTTTTTTCTCTTAAAGGCACAGTACCGTTTTTATTTTTTGCTTGTTCACAGTTATTAAAGTGTTTTCCAAGCTTGCTGGTCTCATTACTAGTCTGTTTAAACATGTCTGACGTAGAGGAAACTCATTGTTCATTATGTTTAGAAGCCATTGTGGAACCCCCTCTTAGAATGTGTACCAAATGCACTGATTTTACTATAGATTACAAAGACCATATTCTGGCTTTAAAAAATTTATCACCAGAAGAAATTGACAAGGAGGAAGTTATGCCGTCTAACTCTCCCCACGTGTCAGAACCTATATCTCCCGCTCAGGGGACGCCAAGTACATCTAGCGCGCCCATTGCATATACCTTACAAGATATGGCGGCAGTTATGAATCATACCCTTACAGAGGTATTATCTAAACTGCCAGGATTGCAAGGAAAGCGAGACAGCTCTGGGACTAGAATAAATACAGAGCTCTCTGACGCTTTAGTGGCTATGTCTGATACACCCTCACAATGTACTGAAGCTGAAGCAGGGGAGCTTCAATCTGTGGGTGATTTTTCTGATTCAGGGAAGATACTTCAACCTGATTCTGATATGTGTACATTTAAATTTAATCTTGAACACCTCCGCATATTGCTCAGGGAGGTCTTAGCAACTCTGGACGACTGTGACCCTATTGTAGTCCCAGAGAAATTATGTAGATTGGATAAATACTATGCAGTACCTACTTACACTGATGTTTTTCCAATCCCTAAGAGGTTTTCTGAAA
>NC_069502.1:497963169-498053169 GCF_027579735.1 Bombina bombina
GGGTACATGTTAGGGTGTTAGGTGCAGACATCTCCCTTAGGAATCAATGGGATATCGGGCAGCAGCTAACATGAGCTTTCGCTATGGTCAGACTCCCATTGATTCCTATGGGATCCGCCGCCTCCAGGGCGGCGGATTGAAATCCAGGTACGCTTGCCCGGAATAGTGGCGTTCGTACCTGGTAGTAGTTTGATAACTACCAAAAGTAGTCAGATTGTGCCGAACTTGCGTTTGGAACATCTGTAGTGACGTAAGCATCGATCTGTGTCGGACTGAGTCCGGCGGATCATAGGTTACGTCACTATATTCTACTTTTGCCGGGCATTAGGGGTTGATAACTAAGGCGAATCAGCCTCGCCACAAATACGCTGCGGAATTCCAGCATATTTGCGGTTGACGGCTTGATAGCTAGAGGCCGCTATATCCTTTTTTTATCACATTTATTATTGTTTCTTTAAACTCTTCACAAAAATAATGAGTGGGTTATTTGTGAAACACTTAAATGACCAGTAAATACAGTAGATTTGCATAATCAACAAATGCATGATAAAAAGACAAATGCAAAATGTAAGTCTGAAATGAGAAGTAGATTTTTTCAAAGTTAAGACAAATTTCAATGTTATGTCTATTTCCACTTCTCCTGTATCATGTGACAGCCATCAGCCAATAACAAATGCGTATGCATATATTCTGCAAACTCTTGCACATGCTCAGTAGGATCTGGTGACTCAAAAAGTGTAAATATAAAAAGACTGTGCACATTTTGTTAATGGAAGTAAATTGGAAAGTTGTTTAAAATTGCATGCTCTATCTGAATCATGAAAGTTTAATTTTGACTTGAGTGTTACAAATAAAGCCAATACAATACCCTTAAAGGGACAGTAAACACACCAAAATGTCTAATGTTTAGTTATGTGCAATGAAACAACTTTGCAAGATAATTTAACTGTTTATTTTGCCCCCTGGGAACTAAGGCCCAAGCTGTAGTTCCCAAATAATAACATAAAGGGAGGGATTTAAAAGAATATTTTTTTCACTGAGAAATTAAATCCACAACCCTAATAAAAATATTCTTTTTTTTTGTTGTATGTACTTAAATCAATCAGGCAAAAATTAAAACTGAGACAGCTGCCTTAAGAACCTTCCTACCAAAAGCTGTTTCAGAAGAAGCAAAAATGTTGAAATTGTAGAATTTTGTAAAAGTATGCAAAGACAAAGTATCTGCCTTGCAAACCAGGTCAACTGAAGCTGTATTTTTGAAAGCCCAAGAAGTGGCAACTGACCAAGTAGAATGAGCAGTAATCCATTGTGGTGGAGGCTGACCAGCCTCCAATTAAAACTTGTGATTCAAAAGTTTCAACCAAGAGGCTAAAGAAACAGCAGAAGCTTTCTGAGCTTTCCTAGGACCAGACAAATGAATGAATATACAAGAAGAGTGTCTAAAGTCCTTAGTAGCATCAATGCAATATTTCAATGCCCTTACAATGTCCATAGTATGCAAAGATCTCTCTGAAACATTCTTGGGATTAAGACACTAAGAAAGAACAACACTCTCTCTGCTAAAATTGTCAGAAGAAACAACCTTAGGCAAAAAGGCTAAGTCTGTAAAACTGCCATTTCCTGATGAAAAATCAAATTAGGAGGATTACAAGAAAGAGCAGATAACTCAAACCTCTTCTAGCAGAAGAGATAGTTTAAAGAGGCAGTCTGTAAAACTGCCATTTCCTGATGAAAAATCAAATTAGGAGGATTACAAGAAAGAGCAGATAACTCAAACCTCTTCTAGCAGAAGAGATAGTTTAAAGAGGCAGTCTGTAAAACTGCCATTTCCTGATGAAAAATCAAATTAGGAGGATTACAAGAAAGAGCAGATAACTCAAACCTCTTCTAGCAGAAGAGATAGTTTAAAGAAATAACGCTTTCCAAGAAAGCAGTTTAATATCCACCTTATGCAAAGGTTCAGAAGGATGAGCCTGCAAAACCCTTAACACCTAATTAAGATTCCATGGAGTAGAAATCAGCTTAATTACAGGTTTAATACAAACCAGAACCTGAACAAAGGAGAGATTAGCAATCTCCCTGTGGAACAAACCTGAAAGAGCTGAAATCTGTCCCTTTAGAAAACTGGCAGAGAAGCCCTTATCCAGACCATCCTGTAAGAACTGCAAAATACTTGGAATTCTGAAAGAATGCCAGGAAAACCATGATCTACATAATGGCCTTCCAGACCTTGTGATAGATTCTCCTAGTTACAGTCTTACGAGTCTGAATTAAGGTTTCAATCACAGAAACTTATATGTCTAAGGACCGTTCAATTTCCATGCCATCAAGTTCAGAGACTTAAGATCCGGATGGAAAAACAGACCTTGAGACAGAAGGTCTGACCACAGAGGCAGAGGCCAAGGAGGACAGTTGGACATTTGAATCAGATCTGCATACTAAATCCAGCGAGGCCAAGCTGGAGCAGTCAGGATTACTGAAGATTTCTCTATGCTTATTTTGGAAATCACTCTGGTTAGAAGTACCAGAGGAAGAAACAGATAAGCAAGCTGAAAATACCAAGAAACTACTAAAGCATCCACAAACTCTGCTTAAGGATTCCTGGACCTTGCAAAGTACCTGGGAAGTTTGTTGTTCAAATGAGAGGCCATCAGATCTTTCTCCGGGAGACCCCAAAGATCCACAATCTGATTCAACACATTCAGGTGAAGAGACCACCCCCCCTGGATGTAGAGAATGATGACTGAAAAAGTCTGTTTTCCAGTTGTTCACCCCTGGAATATGAAGCACAGAAAATATACAAGAATTGATTTCTGCCCATGAGAACCTCATGGCTAAGGAACTGTGAAGTCCTCCTGTGATATTGTCTGTCTGGAAACAGAGATGAGATTCCCTTTTCAACAGAGGCCAAGCTTGAAGAGCTCTAAAATTTGCTCAGACTTCTAGAACATTTACTGGTAGCCTTGCCCCCTAATTATCCTAAACTCCCTGTGATTTCAGAGACCCCCCAAACAGCTCCACAAGCTGAGAGCATTGGATTAGTAGTGATCAGATTCCAGGTAGGATGAGCAAAATAAGCCCTCTGAATAATAAACTGATGATCCAGCCACCTAGTCATAGACTGACTTGTATTGGGATCCAAAAATATCTTTTGAGAAAATTGAGTAAAGTCTCTGCACTATTGACGATGCATACAAAGAGAAACCAAAGGGAAAGAAAGAGACTGATGTTTCAGACAAGCTGACACCAGTTTTAACCTTCTTTGCTCTATTACAAAAAGACTCATGGAAACTGAATCTATTTGAAATCCCAAAAAATTGCATTTGCTTGAGGAATCGAAGAACTTTTTGTAAAATTGATCTTTCAACCATGCTGTTGAATAAACAACAAGAGTCGGTTGGTATGATATTCTGCTAAAGGATAAGACGGAGCTTGAACCAAGATATCATCCATTTATGGAAGCAGTGCAACACCCTGAGTTCTGATCACAGACAAAAGGGCACCCAGAACCTTTGTGAAAATTCTTGGAGCTGTAGACAGACCAAATGGTAGAGCAACAAACTGAAAATGCTTGTCCAGAAAGGAAAACTTAAGAAACTGGAAATTTTCTCTGTGAATTGGAACATGAAGGTAAGCATCCTTTAAATCTATTGTGGACATAAACTGTCCTTGCTGAATGAAAGGTAGAATAGTCCGAACAGTTTTCATTTTGAAAGATGGAATCCTTACAAACTTGTTGAGGGCTTTCAGATCCAGAACTGGTCTGAAAGTACCTTCCTTCTTTGGAACAATGAAGAGATTTGAATAAAATCCCATCCTCTGTTCCTGCAAATGAACTGCAACAATCACTTCCATAGCTTCCCGATCTGAGACAGACTGGAAAAAAGCTTGAACATTGGACAGAAAATATCTTCCTCTAGGAGGCCTTGTTCTGAACTCTATTCAATATCCCTGAGAAACTATATTCAGAACACAATGTTCAGGAATCCTCCTTAAAGAGGATTAATCTGTCCCCTACCAGAACTTCTAGATTGGGGGCCTCACCTTCATGCAGATTTGATAGTAGGTATAGAATTCTTACCCTGCTTTGATTTGTTCCAGTTAGCACTAGGCCTCCAGACTGAGCAGAGGAGTCAACCTTTTATTCTTTATTCTGACAAAAGGAACGAAAATGATTAGAAACTTTAGATTTCCCTCTGGATTTTTATCCTGACGAAGAAAAGCCCCTTTACCTCTAGTAACAGTAGATATTATAGAATCTAAATCAGAACCAAGTAACTTCTTTCCCTGGAAGGAAAGTGATTATAATCTGGATTTTGACACCATATCAGCAGACCAGGGTTTAAGTCATAAGGATCTCCTGGCAAGGACTGCCAAAGACATTCTTTGATATTAATTTTCTTAATATAAATACAGCATCACAAATAAAAGAATAGGCACTTTTGAGTAAACCCAAAAGTCAACTGAGCAAAAGAACACACTACTCGCGTGCAAACCGGATTGCATAGTCTCAAGTGCAGTAACCCTACTTGAAAATATGAACATTTCACATTCTAATGTTCTTCACATAGAAGAATAAGTTCTATTTATTCTTAAATTCTTTAAAAAATGTGTGAGGTGTTATAAAAAACAACAACAAAAAATGGCACTGAAAAGTGCATTTACATTGCGGTCTATGGGAACTGTGTGTTCCCTGTAAATATATATGTATATTTTTATATACATACATACATATATATATATATATATATATATATATTTTAATATGTGTATATACACATATTAACACATAAAAATATATGTATATAAGCATATACTGTACATATAAATTTAAATTTGCTGCCCATCGCTAAGCGACTTACCCTGTTCGCTGTACTTAGGTTCTGTGCCGTGTATGACATCATCAGAACAAGGCCCCCATTGGAGCCTATGGAAGCACACTATCATGAGCGCAAAGCTTCCGTGCAATGCGTGCACTGGTATTAATAAGTGGAGCGCAACTTCCAAATGATTTAATGATTTAGGCATTTACAGGGTGGGGGATCGGGTGGAGTAAAGGTTAAAAGAAGTTTGGGATCTTGTACGGTAAGGGATAAAAGGAAATAAAAATCCAGTTTGATAGGTTTTTTTTTTACAACAAAAGTTACCATTATTTGTTTCAAGGGTACCAGAACTGAACAGTCCTGTTGCAAATAGTTTTGGTTTAATTGGTATTTTGACTTTTAATATATTGTTTTTAAATTTAATTTTATATTGTGAGTTACTGTAAATCTATGTATAACACCATTCAAATCCAGTTTGAAAAGTACAAAAACATTATTTTAACTCCTTTAGTATTTGCTTCTTTTTTTTACCGATTTCCAGACTACCTGAGCTGCAAATATTAGTCAGCTAGATTACAAGTTTTGAGCGCTATAGGGATTTTAAAGACCGCCACAAAAGCAGGATTATTTCACCTCCCTATAGTGCTGGTATCATGAGTTTTAAAAAAGGAGGCTTGCGTGGGTGAAATGGTTGCATTGAGTTCCATACCGCACCGAAAACAAGCGCTGCTTTGACGTGCTCGTGCACCTACATAATGTTATTAACCCCTAATCTGCCGCCCCCAACATCGCCGCCACCTACATAAAACTATTAACCCCTAATCTGCTGCTCCCGATGTCGCTGCCACTATACTAAAGTTATTAACCCCTAAACCTCTGACCTCCCACATCACTACCACTAAATAAATCCATTAACCCCTAAGCCTAACCCTAACACCCACTAACTTTAACATAATAAAAATATAGCTAAATTAAATTTACAATTATTAACTAAATAAACCTATTAACCCCTAAACCACCAGCCCCTCCCACATAGCAACAAGCTAAATTAAACTATATTAACCCCTAAACCTAACCCTAACCCCCCCTAACTTTAACATAATTAAAATAGAGATAAACTAAAGTTACAATTATTAACTAAATAATACCTATTTAAAACTAAATACTTACTTACCTGTGAAATAAAACCTAAGCTAGCCACAATATAACTAATAGTTACATTGTAGCTAGCTTAGGATTTATTTTTATTTCACAGGTAAGTTTGTATTTATTTTAACTAGGTAGACTAGTTAGTAAATAGTTATTAACTCGTAATATTGAGCTGATTGGAACAGCCACTATGATGTTAGCAGCTCTAATCCTATTGGCTGATTTGAACAGCCAATAGGATTTTAGCAGCTCTAATCCTATTAGCTGATTGAAAATTTTCAGCCAATAGGAATTCAAGGGAAGCCATCTTGGATGATGTTACTTGCATTGAACTTCCAGTGTACGGCAGAGACTGTATGAAGAGGATGCTCCATGCCGGATGTCTTCAGGATTGACCCGGTCCGCGCCGGATGGATGAAGATAGAAGATGCCGTCTAGATGAAGACTTCTTGCCTCCTGGATGAGGACTTCGCCGGCTGGATGAAGATCGAAGAGGCCGCCTGGATGAAGACTTCTTGCTGCATGGATGATGACTTCGCCGGCTGGATCCTTCAAGCGGGACTTCAAGAACTGTAAGTGGATCGTCGGGGTTAGTGTTAGGTTTTTTTAAGGATTTTTTGGGTGGGTTTTATTTTTTGTTTAGAGTCTGGGCATGTAAAAGAGCTAAATGCCCTTTTAAGGGCAATGCCCATACAAATGCCCTTTTCAGGGTAATGGGGAGCTTAGTTTTTTTTTAGATAGTTATTTTATTTGGGGGTTTGGTTGTGGGGGTGGTGGGTTTTACTGTTGGGGGGGGTGTTTGTATTTTTTTTACAGGTTAAAGAGCTGATTTCTTTGGGGCAATGCCCCGCAAAAGGGGGCTTTTTATTTTGATAGGGCTATTAGATTAGGTGTAATTCTTTTTTATTTTTGATAATTTGTTTTATAGTGTTTATTTAAGTATATTTCGTTGTGGGGGCTTGTGGTTTAGGGGTTAATAGGTTTATTATAGTGGCGGTGTGGTGGGACGGCAGATTAGGGGTTAATAATATTTATTTAGTATTTGCGATGCGGGAGGGCGGCAGTTTAGGGGTTAATAGGTTTGTTATAGTGGCGACGATGTCGGGGAGCGGCGGAATAGGGGTTAATACATTTTAATAGTTGCGGCGATGTCCGGAGCGGCAGATTAGGGGTTAATAAATTTATTAAAGTGTTTGCGATGCGGGAGGCCCTCGGTTTAGGGGTTAATAGGTAGTTTATTGGTGTTAGTGTACTTTTTAACACTTTAGTTCTGAGTTTTATGCTACAGCTTTGTAACATAAAACTCATAACTACTGACTTTAGATGGCGGTACGGAACTTGCCTGTATAGGGTGTACCGCTCACTTTTTGGCCTCCCTGGCAAACTCGTAATACCGGTGCTATGGGAGTCCCATTGAAAAAGGACTTTTTTAAAAGTGCGGTACTGACATTGCATGACAGCCTAAAAAGGTGTGCGGTACACCTATACCGACAAGACTTGTAATAGCAGCGTTAGGGAAAAAGCAGCGTTATGGACCATAACGCTGCTTTTTCACTCATAACGCAAAACTCGTAACCTAGCAATATTCATCAGGGATGTGAAACTTTTGTAACAAAAATCTACATGCCCCTCTTAATAATCTGCTTGTTCTGACACACTGGGGCTAATTCAGTATGAAGCACTATACAAAGGTACCTGCATACAATGGGTTCGATCACATATTTGTTGGCGGGCACATAACCCAGCGTCACCAATTTTTTGTCTAATCGAGCGATCACATATACTGCGCAGCAGACAAGTTACGCGCGTATATATTTTACAAGTCGCCGGCAGTTTTTATTCCCATAAACTAACATAGAACTGGCGTCGCCAGTCGGTATTACATATGCAGCGCAAGGACTTACACGTGCAGAATGGAGACATTTTATTCCATTTATATCTTGCCCCACATAGGCAGGTGCAGCAAGTAAAAAAGTACCATAACTCCCTGGAAGCCTTAACAAACACCTAACGCATGCACAATATTAACCCCTAAACCGCCATCCTCCCACATGGCATACTACCTAATAAACATATTAACCCCTAAACCGCCATCCCCCCACATAACAAACTACCTTATAAACGTATTAACCCCTAAACTGCCATCCCCCCACTTCGCGAACTACCTAATAAACATATTAACAGCTGATCCGCCATCCCCCCACAACGCAAAGTATCTAATTAGCCTTTTAATACCTCAACCACCAAGCCCAACAATGCAAAATATCTAATTAACCTATTAACACCTAAACTGCCAACCCCCCACAATGCAAAAACCTAATTAACCTATTAACACCTCAACTGCCAACCCCCCACAATGCAAAGTATCAAATTAACCTATTAACACATCAACTGCCAACCCCACACAACGCAAACACCTAATTAACCTATTAACACTTCAACTGCCAACCCCCCACAATGCAAAGTATCAAATTAACCTATTAACCCCTAACTGCCATCTCGCCACAATGCAAAGTTGGCTGATTAGGGGTTAATAGGTTAATTATGTGTTTGCATTGTGGGGGGTTGGGATTAGGGGTTAATATGTTAATTAGGTGTTTGCATTGTGGGAGGTTGGCAGTTTAGGTGTTAATAGTTTTATTAGGTACTTTGTAATGTAGGGGATGGCGGTTTAGGGGTTTTGATTGGCATTTTGACGTATCTATATAATTTTTAGATTCCGGTTTAGATTTTTACGGGTAAATTCAACATTTATTTAATTATTAGTTACGCGTGCAAGATGTAGTTGTGCACATTTCTGAACCTTGCCAGTTTTTCTAAGTTATGGCAGTATATCATCTGGCAGCGCGGGTTATGTGATTCACCTGATGTGCCAGGTGAACTTACAGGCGACGTGGGTTTCAGCAGTTGCACTGAACTTTACCCACATATGTAATCTGGCCCAATGGCTACCATAAAATCATGTTCAATAATTATCTCAATTATATAAATACCTCTGACTGTTACACAGTTTGTGAATTTATATAAGCCCAATTATTTATTAATATTCTGCTAGACAGTTTATTATTTATTATAAGTTAACCTGTGCCATTTTTGACCAAGTGACTAAAATGTGTGCTTACTTGAGGGTGTCAAAGCTGAAAAGGTAATAAACAACTCTGTGATGTGCGTGTCACGTGGGTGCACAAGGTCTAGTATGTTGTTAAATATAAATATACAGGTGGCCCTCGTTTTACAACGGTTCAATTTACACCGTTTCAGAATAACAACCTTTTTTTCCCAGTCATGTGACTGCTATTGAAAAGGATTGAGAAGCAGTGCATTTATTAAAATAGCCAGTAGGTGGAGCTGTCCGCTTGTGTTGCAGCAAAGCCAAGCAAGCTGAAATGAATCCGTTTAACCAGACCTGAGCTATCGAGCAGATTTCAAAGGAACAAGATCTTCCTGTCAGTCCAGATTGGAATGCATAGAAAGAACTGTTTGCAGAAAAATGCAAGTGAAGTCTGTGTTGTGTGATTATTTTATTACATTTATAATGCTGTTTAGCAAATGTTTTTGTTCATTTAACTTAGTTTAATTATATATTCTGTGTTGTGTGATTATTTTATTAGGTTTATAATGCTGTTTAGCATTTAAAGTCTTAATTTCAAAGCTTTAAAAATAAATGTATTAGGTGTTATGACAATTTTGAGAGGGGCCTGGAACATATCTCCCTCACTTCCCATTGACTTACATTATAAACTGGGTTTCAATTTACAATGGTTTCGATTTACAACCATTCCTTCTGGAACCTAACCCCGGCGTAAACTGAGGGCTACCTGTATATGAGTTTAACGTCTATAAACTTTATGATGTAGCAAACAGAACACTGGAGATACTTGTTTTAATTTGTTTATGAATTGTTTTATACTGCAGTGAATATATAAAAAAAATGACAAGGAGTAGATAATACTCACATAAATACCTCGACCTCAATTTATACAGCCATAAATAGCATAGCATTCCTATCTTGCCAGGATCTGGGACGTAGTGTAGACTGAAGCATTCTGGGAATATAGTTCTGAAACTTGCACAAGAGCAAATGTAGATTGTGGTTATGAGTTTGAGCATAAAAACTAGGAGAAAGTGGCACAGGGGAGGTCTAGGCACCTATGGCATCCATTTCATTTGCAGGGTCCAGCCTCAAGCTGTGTACACTTAAAAACCAGTTGTGTACTTGCTGAAAATACGCATGTGTCCATCTTAGAGCGAACCCTAAGATATTTTCTACTATATATATATATACAGTTTATAAACTAATTAATTAAATTTAAGCAACTGTGTAATCCAATTGTGGACATCCAATTATTTGCAGTTTCTTAGCTACTAGGGAGAACTGCAACACATGGCATAAAGAGATAAAAAAAGACCACCTTGTAATTGTTTTCATAGTGAATAATCCTCCAACTTGAAAACTTTTTTCTTTGCTCAACTATTTGTCTTTACATTTTTGTTCCTGAAATTGAATCCAAAGTAATAATGTTAGGCTATTAGATGCTTCCTTGAGAGGATATGCAAAACACAGAAATCTGTGTACTTTGCCTAAGTTATTCCAATGTAATCACAAATCAGATGCAAAATTGGATTTTACCAGTGGGCTGCAATTGCATATTACGAATGCATATGTGTAAGGTTTTAGTAGCCATGTCAAACAAACTTTGTAAATGACAATGTATGATGACACAGTCCTCTAAAGTGAATAGTGTTCAACGTACTCACTCAGACCATAGAGGACTAGGATCAGACGTCGCCCATTGCTATGCAAGGTATCTGCTCTATCTCTTCATGGGACAGTCTTAGAAGGGAGCTTCCAATCTGCTCGCTCTTCAGTATACCCACCGTACTGGCTGCTCCTATCCTACATATCCTCAAACAGGAACAGGTAAGGCTGTGAACGTTCAGTCACTCGTCAAGTGACCGTAATCATCTGATGGTTAAACCAGTAACCCAGCAACTCTGTGAACTATGCTCCATTTGTCTCACAATAATGCCGGCACTGAACAGTCATTGAATTGAAGAAAGCATGAGCCAAAAATCCATAAAACTTAGCATTTTTTTTTGCTATAAGCACAATAAAAGTGAATCACACATGGAGAGCCACAATAAAAGTGAATCACAAAATTGAGAGCTGTGCATAGGTCAATCTAGCCATCCAACCTTGCATGGCTAGATTGACCTATGCACAGCTCTCCATGTTGTGATTCACTTTTATTGTGCTTATCCCAATAAATGCTAGGTTTTATGGAAAAACATCTCTAAAATTAGACATTTCCTTACACAAGACACAACTAAGATTTTAATCCACTCTCTCATCCTTTCCCTCCTCGACTATTGCAACTCTGTCCTCTCTGGTCTCCCTAGCTGCCGCCTAGCTCCTTTACAATCCATAATGAATGCCTCTGTCAGGCTCATCTTCCTTACACATTGCTCTTCATCTGCTGCGCCTCTCTGCCAATCCCTTCACTGGCTTCCTCTTGCCTCCAGGATTAAAAACAAAATCCTCACTCTGACATACAAAGCCCTCAACTGCATGCTCCCCCCTACTTTTCAGACCTTGTCTCCAGATGCTATTCCTCCCGTCCCCTTTGCTCTGCTCACGATCTCCTCCTCTCCTCTTCTCTTGTTACTTCCACACATTCCCTTTTACAGGACTTCTCCAGACTGGCTCCCATCTTGTGGAACTCCCTGCCTCGCTCCACAAGACTCTCCCCTAGTTTTAACAACTTCAAGCACTCCCTAAATACTCTACTATTCAGGGATGCATACAATACACTAACCTTTCCTAACTGCATTGCTTTCCCCTTGAACCCCTTAGAATGTAAGCCTATGAGCCCAGCTGTTTGTAGATCGCCATCATAAGAGCCGACTACAACAGTGCAACTCTCGGCAGGGCCCTCTACCCATTTGATCCCTGTAAATGTTATCTTGTATACCGTCTATGCTTATAGCGCTGCGGAATCTGTTTGCGCTCTAAAAATACCTGATAATAATAATAATTTTTGGTTCACGCTTTCTTCAATTCAATGACTTTAGATGCTTCCTTCGATATATAAGCAAAGTGCTGCTGCTAATTGCAGTGACATCATCAGCAGGTGAAACATAGCCTTATCTATACTGTGACAGAAATCATTCTCAAGGGGGCTCTTTAGATGCCTGGATGAATGTACAAATTCCACACCCCTATAACTAGAAAATCTGTTTTTCTTATATTCCTTTTGGTTACATCTTCAAAAACCTATAAGGAACAGGCTTTTTTTCAGGGTATTTCAAGGAGGTTTGGTAGGGTTTTCTGCTCACCTACATGGAAACAAAATATACTTGGTGCATGCAAAATTAAAATATGACAGCAACTGAATCCATATTGCTGATTGCCTTTTTTGAGAGCATTTTTTTCAAGTGTGCAAACCCAACATGAAATATGAAAATTTCACATTCCAATGTGCTTCACATAGAAGAATATGTTCTATTTATTCTTAAATACATATATACAGTGCTCAGCATAAATGAGTACACCCCCTTTTATATCTCAATGAACACAGGAACAATTTCCAGAATTTTGACAAAACTGAGTTTTACAGAACATTTGTTTAGCTCATTACATGAAGGTAAGTTTAATAATATAACTTAGATTACAAAATCTTTAGGTTTACTCAAAGTAGGTGATGCAAAAATGAAAACTACTACATATAGTATTTTGTATGACCTCCATGATTTGTAAGGACAGAACCAAGTCTTCTAGGCATGGAATGAACAAGTTGGCGAGATATTGCAACATCTATCTTTTTCCATTCTTCAAGACCAACCTCTTTTAAAAGAAAACAATCCACTCCTCAAGACTTTTAGTAGAATGCAATTCCAAGTTTATTGAAACATCATAAAAGACAATACCGGGAAGCACCCTGACATAGAAACAGAACAGACGCCGCACTGGGCTTACGTGTTTCGGCTTAGAGAGCCGTAGTCATAGCCTATAGTGCTATTCTTTGCTCCACTATTTAAGAAAGACACAATTATTGTGATTGGCTGATTAAAAGTTAGCTTAATAGAACACATTATGTGCCGGCTGTGTATTTAACCTATTCATTGTCTAATCCTGCCATGCAATTCAGTTGGAATAAACAGTTTGTCTAGACTAAAACATTGTATTGTTTGATATCTCTGAAATCTGCAAGATATCAATACAAAATATGTGAATATATGCAAAACTGTAAAGATATTAAAGATACCTGATAAGTCTGCATTTTTTGGGGATGGCAACCCAACAAAAGCAATATCAAACTGTATTGGAAATTTATAGATGATCTCCTGTTTATTTGGAGTGGAGATCAGAATGAGATACCGAATTTCATTGAATATGTGAATGAAAATGATATGGGTTTGAGGTTTACATTTGAGATCAATTCCAATAAGATCGATTTTTTGGATTTCACACTCACTGGCAACAGGAGCGAGAAAGTTGAGACATGTGTGTACCGCAAACCCATATCAGGCAATACTTTGTTCCATGGGAGAAGTAACCATCCCAAACAAATCAGGTTTGCTATAGCCAAAGGACAGTTCTCAAGAATGAGATGAAACTGTTCTAATGACAGAGAATTTGAGATAGAGGCTAGCAACCTAAGTGGCAGATTGAGGGACAGGAAATATCCAGATCATCACATCAAACGTGGAAAGAGAGTGGTCAGGTCTATCCCAAAAGAACAACTACTAGTTGAAATTAGAGTAAAATCTAAAAATTAGTTTGAGGGAACATACTTTGTCACTCAATATAGTGAACAATACTAAATATAGTGAACAATACCAACTAGTTAGCAACATTATTAAAAAGCATTTTCCAATCTTAAAAGCAGATGACAGATTGGTAAAAGTGTAAATAGTGATGATACATTGTATTAATTGGGTGCGGTGGCTTATACACAGTTATAGACACGTTTGAACACATACAAAAATAAAAATAATAATATTAAATCTAAGCTTTGAGAGACTATATGATCATTACTAAGTATACATATATCGTTATGTTATTTTGCCAATTGCCATCTTTAAAGTTTTGAGTTAAGTTACTATCACTATGGGGTTTTTACATCTACTATATTAGCCTTTACATTTTTGATCTGATTATTTGGATTTAGTGATTTAACTTTAAGATACAATTTATAAAAGGCTCTAGTAGCTGTAAACACTCTCTGGTTTCATTTGACCAAGTACATAGATCCAGATTTTTACTAGCATTATATATTACCTTATTAATATACAATTGCAGACTTATCAGGTATCTTTAACATCTTCATAGTTTTGCATATGTTCATATATTTTGTATTGATACCTTGCAGATTTCAGAGATGTCAACAAATACAATGTTTTAGTTTAGACAAACTGTTTATTCCAACTGAATTGCATGGCAGGATTAGACAATGAATAGGCTAAATACACAGCCGGTGCATAATGTGTTCTATTAAGCTAACTTTTAATCAGCCAATCACAATAATTTTGTCTTTCTTAAATAGTGGAGCAAAGCACAGCACTATAGGCTATGACTATGGCTCTCTAAGCTGAAACGCGTAAGCCCAGTGCTGCGCCTGCTCTGTTTCTATGTCTGGGTGCTTCCCGGTATTGTCTTTTAAGATGTTTTAATAAAATAAAATGGATTTTTATTCTACTAAAAGTCTTGTGGAGTGGATCATTTTCTTCTTTTAATTGTTGCTTACCCCAGAAGATCCAAAGACTCTCAAGATTTGTAGACGACTGGTTTGCCACTACCATTTGTCCCCCCTATGGCTTCAGGCACAGATGATGATGTCATCGGAGCACCCGGAAACAAGGCGGGTGACACCCGGCATGAGGACATGTTGGTGGTAGATGTGAGGAGCCGCAAGTAAGTCTCCATACAGACCGCATAGACAGCGGAGATATGATCCCACAACGGAAGTGTGAGTCAACTGCTTTTGGGTGAAAGCCCAGGGACTGTTTATATAAACTTTGCCGATTGAGTAAAAGTCAGTGGGGACACAGTGGAGGGGTTTTTATGAATGTATGAAACCTGTGATTTACCGATAACAGTATTCGGATATCACTCCACCACGATCTTTCAATTTCGACCTCTTTTAGAGCCTGGATGCTGGATGAAGAGTAATGCTCAACTCGTCTCTTCAGAATTCCCCATAGGTGTTCGGTTGGGTTCAGATCAGGAGACATACTTGGCCACTGCATCACTTTCACCCTGTTCTTCTTCAGAAATGCAACAGTGGCCTTAGATGTGTGTATTGGATCATTGTCATGTTGGAAAACTGCACAATGACCAAGGGCACGGAGTGATGGCAGCATCTTCTCTTTCAATATAGAGCAGTACATCTGTGAATTCATGATACCATCAATGAAATGCAGCTCCCCGACACCAGCAGCACTCATGCAGCCCCACAGAAGGACACTGCCACCACCATGTTTCACTGTAGGCACCATGCATTTTTCATTTTACTCCTCACCTTTGCGACGTCATACAGTTTTGAAGCCATCAGTTCCAAAAACATTTATTTTGGTCTCATCACTCCAGAGTACAGAGTCCCAGTAGTCTTCTTCTTTTTCAGCATGTGTCCTGGCAAATTCTAGGCATGCATAGGCTTTAGGAGAGGCTTCCTTCTTGGACGACACCCATGCATGCCTTCCTCTGCAGTGTACGCTGTGTTGTGTCACTGGAAACAATAACCCCAGTTTGGCTTTCTATTCCTTTAACTAACTGCAGTGAACATGCATGGCGATTTTTTTCAACCCTTCTCATTAGAAGACACTCCTGCCGAGGTGTTAAACTCCATGGAAGGCCTGGAGATCTCTGTGAGATTGTTGCAGTTCCATCATTGTTACATTTTTGTATCACTTTTGCTACAGTATTCTGACTGATAAGTAAGCCTTTGCTGATCTTCTTGTAGCCTTAACCTCTCTTGTGTAAGGAAATTATTTTCTTTCTCAGGCCTTGTGACATTTCTCTTCCATGTGGTGCCATTGCTGACAGCATGACATGGTAAGGGGTTTTCTTTGGTAAGTAACACCCATTTGTAATCAACTGTCTGCTGGACACCTGTTTAATAAATAATTAGACTCACTTGGAGTTGAATTTTTGTTAATTAGGAATTTGTTGTCAGACATTTAGCTTTTCTACTATGACTTTCATTGGGGGTTTTTCGTTTTTGCAACATAGTCTTGAATGAATTTGTTAGGAAAAATACTTTGTTGTGGGTGGAAATGAGCAAATCTTGGTTGCAATCAATGGCCTGCATTTGTGGGAGTATTTTGTAGTATAGTGTCCCATAGAATATGTTGTTTCTGAAAGATAAGTAAAGGTATATATATATATATATATATATATATATATATATATATATATACATACACTACTTAACTGCATAGGGCTCCAATTCACTTATATATATATATATATATGTGTTTATATGTGTATATATCTTTAAATACATATATACACATATAAATACATATGTACACATGTATAGAGAAACATGTATATGTATGTATATCAATGTTAAACACCTGAGAACTCATATTTTTGAGCCCTTATAATTTTTTATGCTATATTGTTTTTAATAATTTTTGTTAGACAGTGCTATTATGTGTGTAACTGTACTTTTAAATATAATTTTAATGTTTTTTGTGCAACTTTTTTGATTAGCGTAACAGTTAACCAGAGCTCTGAAGTCTCGCTATCCCAATGCAAGTTAAGATAAATTTAATTACGCTTTTACTTTCAACTACTGACGCGCAAAGAGCTTCAATAAACCCCTTTTCGCATGTGCGCAACAGTTAGTGCGCCACCTGTGCACTATATAGCCACTGTTACTCGGAAACTTCCTACTTGTATATCCCTGATTGGGTTAATTGGGTCAGATTTATATGAGGTTTCCCCTGTTCTCATTAGCTATATAGGTTGTAAACACAAGCAATAATATTGATTCTTTACATGTACGTAATTAACAATTTCAGTTTATTTTGAGTAATTTTTTAATTAAATCGTATAAACATCCAGATACTTGAATAGATATCATACAAATGTCATTCTGATGATTATATTTTATGTGTACATGTTCCATAGTTTGAAAATATGATGTGAGCTATATTTGTAACTTTTTAATGAGCACAGAAATGGTTTTGTTTATCATTGCTGGGGTTTACTTATACACTGTTCTCATCTAGCGAACTTGTCCATCTGCATTTGTAGCTTTTGAGGCTTGCGTCTAACTACAAAAAGCACGTTCTTGTGCAACACCGCCCCCTGCTCTTTCACAACCAGTTACATGAGGTCTTACATGAACTATGGCAGAAGCATTTGCAGCAATGTTTGTAACAACTGTGGGTGTGTTATCTTGCACTCGGCTTCATGCAAAAAATATCCCAGTAAATTTTGCTGTTTTTGAGATCTGAAGTAAACCATAATAATTTATAGTATAGCACAGAACTAGATGAAGAGCTCCACTACTTACGTGCCTGCGGCTTAGGGCACCATTGGCCATATCTGACATTAACTTACTGAGAGCCCCATAAAAGTCAATTATGTGACAGATTTAATGGACCTGTGTGCTATCTGCAATGCAAATGTTACCACACCTTAGACTAGTGTTCAAGCATTAAAACATAACTGAATTTAACAAAAATAGAATCACTATTAATTGTACTTTAAAGGGATATGAAACCCAAATGTTTTCTTTCATAATTCAGAGTATGCAATTTTAAGCAACTTGCTGATTTACTCCTATTATCATTTTTTCTTCCTTCTCTTAGTTGAAAAAAGCAGGAATGTAAGCTGATTGGTGCTTAACACTGCATGCTCTATCTAAATCATGAAAGAAAATTTGGGTTTCATATCCCATTAAGCAATTTTAGCACACAATGGAACTCATATTTCTTTCGTAAAATGATGATGATCCACCATAACATATGGATATATTTCCTGCCACTAGGAGAAGTTCAAGAACCCATAAAAGAGCTTTAAAACACTCCACCTCCTATCTCTCTCTTAGTTTTGTTCTTGGCCTTGTAGGAGATGGTTGAGAATATAGGTTGTTCCAGCTACTTGCTTATGGATTACAAATTGGGAGCCCAGAACTATGTGAGACCTAGAGTCCCCGGGGAGTATCATTTGCAAAGTAGACAGAAAAGACTCTTCACAGCAGCTGAATGATACAGGGGCACAGGAATACCCTGTTATGTGCACAGCATTTCCCTCACCGTGCATCAGCTATAACTACCCTTATGCGCCGCAGGGACTCATCCCTAGCCTCCCCCTAATGCAATCCTCTGTGGTATTCAATACCTATACTGGATGGGCTCTCTACTGGATACTGCTGCAGCTGTAGCTGCATTGACATATATTGATATGCCTCGTAAGCCAGTGGAGGGGTGCTGCATAAAGTAAGTGACTTTACACTGCACACACATAGCAAAGAGGCTGTTTGTTGGTACTCATGTACAGCATAGCTAGGGACTTAACCTGCTCTCCTCATGACACAATTTTGTTCTCCCTATTTTATTTATTTTTTATTATTATTATTATCAGGTATTTGTAGAGCGCCAACATATTCCGCATCGCTCTAAACATAGGCGGTATACAAGATAAAATTTATAGGGATCACATGGGTAGAGGGTCCTGTTGAGAGTTGCACTGTTGTAGTCAGGTCTTATGAAGGCAATCTACAAACAGCTGGGCTCATAGGCTTACATTCTAAGGGGTTCAAGGGGAAAAGCAATGGGGTTAGGAAAGGTTAGTGTAGGTTGTATGTATCCCTGAATAGTAGAGTCTTTAGGGAGCACTTGAAGCTGTTAAAACTAGGGGAGAGTCTTGTGGAGCGAGGCAGGGAGTTCCACAAGATGGGAGCCAGTCTGGAAAAGTCCTATAAACGCAAATGTGAGGAAGAAACAAGAGAGGAGGAGTGTAGGAGATTGTGAGCAAAGTGAAGGGGACGGGAGGGAGTGTTTCTGGAGACAAAGTTTGAAATGTAGGGAGGAGCAGTGCAGTTGAGGAATTTGTATGTCAGAGTGAGGATTTTGTGTTTAATCCTGGAGGCAAGTGTATTGGCAGAGAGGTGCAGCAGATGAAGAGCAAGGTGTAGGGAAGATGAGCCTGGCAGAGGCATTCATTATGGATTGTAATGGAGCTAGGCAGCTGTTAGGGAGACCAGAGTGGACGGAGTTGCAGTAGTTGAGGCTGGAAAGGATGAGAGAGTGGATTCAAATCTTAGTTGAGTCTTGTGTAAGGAAATGTCTAATTTTAGAGATGTTTTTAAGGTGGAAGCGGCAGGCTTTAGCTAAGGACTGAGTGTGAGGAGTGAAAGGTCTGAGTCAAGTGTGATCCCAAGATATCGGGCATGTGGGGTAGGGGTAATGATGGAGTTATCATCAGTTATAGAAAATTGGGGGGGAACGAGATTTGTGAAGAAGGGGGAAAAATAGGGAGCTCAGTTTTGGAGAGAGGACATCCAAGATTAGATATGAGAAAGACAGTTAGTGACACAGGTTAGTAAGGAAAGAGATAGGTCTGGCGCAGAAAGGTAGATTTGGGTTTCATCAGCATACAAATGATATTGAAACCCATGGGACTTTATTAGGGAACCTAATGATGACGTGTAAATTGAAAAGGGAAGGGGACCGAGGACAGAGCCTTGAGGTACCCCAACAGAAAGTGATAATGGGGCAGAGGATGCTCCAGAGAAGGTGGTTGACAGTATCAAAGGCTGCAGACAGATCAAGGAGGATAAGCAGAGAGAAGTGCTGTAAGTAGGTCATTGGTAATCTTAACAACCTTAACAACTGCTGTTTCTGTGGAGTGATGGGGACGAAATCCAGATTGCAGTGAGTCAAGGACAGAGTTTAGTGTAAGGAAATGGGAGAAACGTGCATATCCCTATCTGGTCCCTAATGGTTCTATCATCATTGGAAACATCTTCAGGGAAGCCCCGGACCCTTTGCATCCCTCTGGCAGCTCTAGGGGTACTTTTGGGGGAATTTTAATATTTAGGTGCATTGCCCTTTAAGAAAACCACCATTAGCTTAGTGCAATATGCGGTCTTATAGAGGAGGCTCCGGTTAGGCTGCGGATCAATGTTAAGGGGTGAGTATCTATTCTTTGTGGCTTTAAGGCTTATTGCTCTGGGAGATATTATTATAGTCTGAGGGAGTTTTTCATAGTGTAGAGGGCTCTCTACCAGGTTTTCTCTGTACTGTTTTGTTATATAGGGTGTCATTGCATACTTTAATATAAGAACAATTATGGAACAAAATGTTTCTCTCCCCACTGATATTTCTATAGAGGAGTCAGTTTCTTATATCCCTCTAGCTACATATATATGTTTATTTTGTACCTCAGATATTGCATGCAAACCAAACACTAACTTCCACTTCTCTGAGGGAAGTGTGCCCAATACTTTTCACTCAGGGGGACTCTACTGATTTTACTCCTGAAATTAAAAATTGCATGTACAGTGGGGCAAAAAAGTATTTAGTCAGTCACCAATTGTGCAAGTTCTCCCACTTAAGAAGATGAGAGAGGCCTGTAATTTTCATCATATGTATACCTCAACTATGAGAGACAAAATGTGGAAACAAATCCAGACAATAACATTGTCTGATTTGGAAAGAATTTATTTGCAAATTATGGTGGAAAATAAGTATTTGGTCAATACTTTGTTATATATCCTTTGTTGGCAATGACAGAGGTCAAACGTTTTCTGTAAGTCTTCACAAGGTTGTCACACACTGTTGCTGGTATGTTGGCCCATTCCTGCATGCAGATCTCCTCTAGAGCAGTGATGTTTTGGGGCTGTCGCTGGGCAACACGGACTTTCAACTCCCTCCAAAGGTTTTCTATGGGTTTGAGATCTGGAGACTGGTTAGGCCTCTCCAGGACCTTGAAATGCTTCTTACGAAGCCACTCCTTTGTTGCCCAGGTGGTGTGTTTGGGATCATTGTCATGCTGAAAGACCCAGCCACGTTTCATCTTCGATGCCCTTGCTGATGGAAGGAGGTTTGCACTCAAAATCTCACGATACATGGCCCCATTCATTCTTTCATGGACACGGATCAGTTGTCCTGTTCCCTTTGCAGAGAAACAGCCCCAAAGCATGATGTTGCCACCCCCATGCTTCTCAGTAGGTATGGTGTTCTTTGGTTGCAACTCAGCATTCTCTCTCCTCCAAACACGACGAGTTGTGTTTCTACCAAACAGTTCTACTTTGGTTTCATCTGACCATATGACATTCTCCCAATCTGCTTCTGGATCATCCAAATGCTCTCTAGCATACTTCAGACGGGCCCGGACATGTACTGACTTAAAGGTACAAAAAAGAGAGAAAAGTTTGACAGTACCCAGCACTCACAAAACACTATATATTAACAGTATGCATTGAAAACCGGATTGTGTCAAGAACTGGTTATTAAAACGTAACTTTTACTAATGATAGAATAAAAGGTAGTAAATAGTACCAAATGTATAACATAAATATGTGAGACATACATTTAAAACTTAGATTAAGAAACAAATCAGGACTGTGTGTGTGAGACTTCAAAAACAGAATTACTTCCCTGGTAATAGTTCAAATACACCGTAACCCTCAGGGCTCAGAGAATACACGGATTGCTCTAAAGCTAATCTAAAAAGGGGATTGACCCCAACAACATTACCTAATCTGAGCAATACTGGTATCAAGAGCAGGAGAGGAAACGGTTAATAAATGACTGATTAAGGAAGGCAATTGCCACATCAATATGAGCTTAGAAAGGTCCCAGGTAAACACAAATTAGCAAGTCTCAAGCACACAGACAATGCCTGATGTACATTTCGCCGCTAGCACAGCTTTCTCAGAGGCTAACCAGAGTCAAGGCCCCAACCCGGTATTTGTATCGTCATTGACCAATAGAAATTGGTTCTAAGCACACACCTCTAGATGCAGCCTATCACAAGAGGCTTAACATAATTGGTTAAAGATTCATCACATGATCGTATCAAGCAGATGTCAGGCTAGTAACATGTTGAAACACTTTTGTAATATAAGATATTAGATATTCACTACATTGTTTCAAAATCAAAAACAAAAATAGGTGTCAGGAGCATTGAAAGATGTCAGCAACCGTTCCATCTCAACATGATTTACTAAACTCAATTGTAAATTTCAATCATGCAGGTCTAGCTTACTCAAAATTGTCAGTCCCACCTGGTCAAAGATTAATTCTATCCACCTATTGGATTCGAAAGTGTCTTACAATACAAAAATCTGCGTTCATTACCAATAACAGTTTTTCATTCACACATTTCAACACACATATAATGAGATTCATCCTTCCTATGTCACACGAAGGAAAATCCTCAATTGATGCATAAATCCTCTCCATGTATGTTGATAGAAAATTTGATTGCGTTTTTCAAAAAACGATCATAAAAGAATGATGTCAATATCCTTCCTATATCACACGAAGGTAAATACTCTATTGATGTAGAAAAATAAATAAATAAAGCCTCTCCATGTATATTGATAGAAAATTTAAATTTTATTTGTGTTTTTCAAAAAACGATCATGAGAGAATGAAGTCAAAACTCATTCACAAATTGATTTAAATAAGACACACTCTTCTTATCTGTCAAAGCAAAGAGTAATGTTAACACAAATAAATATATTGACTCATTTGAAACAGAATCTTGTTGTGTGTCCCTAGTTAGATTAAGTGCATAAAATAGCTTGATATCAAAAATCTATATGTAAGATTTATCAATAATATCACGTAATAAAACCAAAAAAGGGGGACATTGTTTGCAATATTCAGCCAATATTATCACTATAGTGCAGATCCTGCCCATTAGTGGATTAACCAAATTTAATTGCGTTTTTCAACAAACGATAATAAAAGAATAATGTCAACACTAATCCACCAATTGACTTTAATTGAACACACAATTCTTATTTATAAAAGCAAAGAGTATTGTTATGCAATCATAAGACGAAATATTCTAAAGTGTATCACTTATTACAGTGGTTATAGTCATAATTTATTTTGTACTGTAATTTCCCAAACGTAATCTGCTACAAGTATAGGACTATCATTAGTGCCAGTATGGTAGTTTATCCCTATATGAGTTATTACAATAGTGTTACTGTTCTTTCTGTCATGGATTATTGATCTATATGCACATTAAAAGTCACCTATTGTTCATTTACAGGAATGCCGCAAATCCATCCTGTTCGTTAATCCCATTGGGTCTAAGGGTATTAAGCCAAAAAATCCAGCGGCATTCAGATTGGAGCAGCATTTGTTCTATATCTCCTCCTTTTTATGCCTGGTTTTATAACCTGTAATACAGAGACTTTTAGTCGTGGTCTAGGACCATGTTTCTTTAAGTAATGTCTTGCTACCGGAGTGAGTGTTTTATTTTTACCTATATCAGTAATGCAGTTTTTAATGCTATTGATATGTTCACCTATTCTGGTGCGTAGTTCTCTGGTCGTAATACCCACATATCTCAAACAACATTCACATAGTAAACAGTAGACCACATTTTTGGTCCTACAATTAGTGAAACCAAGCATCCGTTTGGTTCCAGCACGTGTAGAAAATTCCCTTTCATCATGTATATATTCACAAAAGCTACATGAGCCACAAGCATAAGTTCCACATAATCTTTTGGTACTTGTTTTTTTCCTAATAAAATGACTCTGTACCAGTTTGTTCCCTATTGTTGGTGCTCTGCGCCAACTGGTGTTAATTCTTTGGCCTATACAATTAGCCAAAACTGGATCTGATTTCAAGATGTTAACATGTTTATTAAGTATCTCATGAATGTGCTGATGTTCTGAGTTATAGGTTGTAACGAATCTTACAGTATCATCAAGTTTAGTGTTTTTCTTTTTAGGTATGAGTAAGGAGTCTCTTGAGGTTCTTTTGGCACGTTGGAATGCCAATCTTATAATTTTTTCAGACGCAATTTGAGCTCTTTCGCTCTTTTCGTGAAAACAACATCATCTGTACAATTCCTCCTGATTCTGAGGAATTCCCCAGTAGGAATTGCTCTTTTAGTTTGTGTAGTATGACAGCTGTCATATTGTAGCAAAGAATTTGTTGCTGTCTTTTTTCTAAATAGATCAGTTTTCAGCATATTTCTCTCATCTTTATAGATCATGACATCCAAGAATTCAACTTTGGACTCACTTGTATTATAGGTCAATCTTAAATTTAGATCATTAGTATTTAAAATTGATATGAATTTTTTGAATTTATTTATGCTGCCTGTCCAGATGATAAACAAATCATCAATATAGCGACTCCACATGCTTATGTACTGTGTGTACTGTGACATATCCTCTCCAAAAACTATTTCACGCTCCCACCACCCCAAATAGATGTTCGCATATGTGGGGGCACAGCTAGAACCCATAGCGGTCCCCTGTGTCTGTAAGTAAAATCTGTCGTTGAATACAAAGTAATTGTGTTTGAGGACAAAGTGTAATAATTTAATTATAAAATCTGTATTACAGGTTATAAAACCAGGCATAAGAGGAGGCGATATAGAACAAATGCTGCTCCAATCTGAATGCCACTGGATTTTTTGGCTTAATACCCTTACACCCAATGGGATTAACGAACAGGATGGATTTGCGGCATTCCTGTAAATGAACAATAGGTGACTTTTAATGTGCATATAGATCAATAATCCATGACAGAAAGAACAGTAACACTATTGTAATAACTCATATAGGGATAAACTACCATACTGGCACTAATGATAGTCCTATACTTGTAGCAGATGACGTTTGGGAAATTACAGTACAAAATAAATTATGACTATAACCACTGTAATAAGTGATACACTTTAGAATATTTCGTCTTATGATTGCATAACAATACTCTTTGCTTTTATAAATAAGAATTGTGTGTTCAATTAAAGTCAATTGGTGGATTAGTGTTGACATTATTCTTTTATTATCGTTTGTTGAAAAACGCAATTAAATTTGGTTAATCCACTAATGGGCAGGATCTGCACTATAGTGATAATATTGGTTGAATATTGCAAACAATGTCCCCCTTTTTTGGTTTCATTACGTGATATTATTGATAAATCTTAAATATAGATTTTTGATATCAAGCTATTTTATGCACTTAATCTAACTAGGGACACACAATAAGATTCAGTTTCAAATGAGTCAATATACTTATTCGTGTTAACATTACTCTTTGCTTTGACAGATAAGAAGAGTGTGTCTTATTTAAGTCAATTTGTGAATGAGTTTTGACTTCATTCTCTCATGATCGTTTTTTGAAAAACACAATTAAAATTTAAATTTTCTATCAATATACATGGAGAGGCTTTATTTGTTTATTTTTCTACATCAATAGAGTATTTACCTTCGTGTGATATAGGAAGGATATTGACATCATTCTTTTATGATCGTTTTTTGAAAAACGCAATCAAATTTTCTGTCAACATACATGGAGAGGATTTATGCAGCATTGCTGTAAATTAACAATAGGTTACTTTTAATGTGCATATAGATCAATAATCCATGACAGAAGGAACAGTAACACTATTGTAATAACTCATATAGGGATAAACTACCATACTGGCACTAATGATAGTCCTATACTTGTAGCAGATTACGTTTGGGAAATTACAGTACAAAATAAAATATGACTATAACCACTGTAATAAGTGATACACTTTAGAATATTTCGTCTTATGATTGCATAACAATACTCTTTGCTTTTATAAATAAGAATAGTGTGTTCAATTAAAGTCAATTGGTGGATTAGTGTTGACATTATTCTTTTATTATCGTTTGTTGAAAAACGCAATTAAATTTGGTTAATCCACTAATGGGCAGGATCTGCACTATAGTGATAATATTGGCTGAATATTGCAAACAATGTCCCCCTTTTTTGGTTTTATTACGTGATATTATTGATAAATCTTACATATAGATTTTTGATATCAAGCTATTTTATGCACTTAATCTAACTAGGGACACACAACAAGATTCCGTTTCAAATGAGTCAATATACTTATTCGTGTTAACATTACTCTTTGCTTTGACAGATAAGAAGAGTGTGTCTTATTTAAGTCAATTTGTGAATGAGTTTTGACTTCATTCTCTCATGATCGTTTTTTGAAAAACACAAATAAAATTTAAATTTTCTATCAATATACATGGAGAGGCTTTATTTATTTATTTTTCTACATCAATAGAGTATTTACCTTCGTGTGATATAGGAAGGATGTTCAATACTGAAAGTGACCCAGCTACTAATGACTTAAGAACGCTAGACACTCTAGTTGAACTCTGGAACGAGAGTGAGGGGTCTGCTGTAGAGACCACTGAGGTTACTTTGGATAAGAAACTTAGAATAAAATCTAAATTTATGCCAAGTATTAACAAAATAGCACCTTTACAGGTATTCCTAAATATGGTCATGACCGACTTTTTGAGAATTAGTGATGACAAGAAAACTATCAATCTGACGAAGGCAGAAAATGAAGCACTCCTAGAAATTAAAACATGGGAGGATGTGGTGATTAAGGCGTCAGATAAAGGGGGGAATGTAGTTATCTGGGACAAGGAGGAATATATACAGGAGGCTAACAAACAACTTAGTGATAAGAAATGTTATAAATTGTTATTCTCAAACCCTACAACTCAATTCTTGACAAATTATAAGAGCTTAATAACAGAAGCCAAAATGAACGGCACTATTAGTCAAAAGGAATATTGTTTCTTAGAAGTAAAGAATCCGAAAATTGCAACACTATATTTCTTACCTAAGGTTCACAAAAATAGAACAAAACCACCAGGCAGACCTATAGTCTCGAGTATAGGGAGTCTATGTGAACAAGCGAGTAGATTTCTTGACCTATATTTACGAGATATAGTGACTTCCCTCCCTTCCTATACCAGGGACACAATGGACATACTTGGGAAAATAAATGACATAACAGTTGACACAGAAACTCTATTAATAACCTGTGATGTCGAGTCACTCTATACGTCTATCAAACATGACAAAGGCTGTGATGCAGTTAAATATTTCTTGGACATGCAAGCTAATGACAAAAAAGAACGTAATGATTTTATAATTAAATTATTACACTTTGTCCTCAAACACAATTACTTTGTATTCAACAACAGATTTTACTTACAGACACAGGGGACCGCTATGGGTTCTAGCTGTGTCCCCACATATGCGAACATCTATTTGGGGTGGTGGGAGCGTGAAATAGTTTTTGGAGAGGATATGTCACAGTACACACAGTACATAAGCATGTGTAGTCGCTATATTGATGATTTGTTTATCATCTGGACAGGCAGCATAAATAAATTCAAAAAATTCATATCAATTTTAAATACTAATGATCTAAATTTAAGATTGACCTATAATACAAGTGAGTCCAAAGTTGAATTCTTGGATGTCATGATCTATAAAGATGAGAGAAATATGCTGAAAACTGATCTATTTAGAAAAAAGACAGCAACAAATTATTTGCTACAATATGACAGCTGTCATACTACACAAACTAAAAGAGCAATTCCTACTGGGGAATTCCTCAGAATCAGGAGGAATTGTACAGATGATGTTGTTTTCATGAAAAGAGCGAAAGAGCTCAAATTGCGTCTGAAGGAGAGAGGTTACACAAGAAAAATTATAAGATTGGCATTCCAACGTGCCAAAAGAACCTCAAGAGACTCCTTACTCATACCTAAAAAGAAAAACACAAAACTTGATGATACTGTAAGATTCGTTACAACCTATAACTCAGAACATCAGCACATTCATGAGATACTTAATAAACATGTTAACATCTTGAAATCAGATCCAGTTTTGGCTAATTGTATAGGCCAAAGAATTAACACCAGTTGGCGCAGAGCACCAACAATAGGGAACAAACTGGTACAGAGTCATTTTATTAGGAAAAAACCAAGTACCAAAAGATTATGTGGAACTTATGCTTGTGGCTCATGTAGCTTCTGCGAATATATACATGATGAAAGGGAATTTTCTACACGTGCTGGAACCAAACGGATGCTTGGTTTCGCTAATTGTAGGACCAAAAATGTGGTCTACTGTTTACTATGTGAATGTGGTTTGAGATATGTGGGTATTACAACCAGAGAACTATGCACCAGAATAGGTGAACATATCAATAGCATTAAAAATTGCATTACTGATATAGGTAAAAATAAAACACTCACTCCGGTAGCAAAACATTACTTAAAGAAACATGGTCCGAGACCACGACTAAAAGTCTCTGTATTACAGGTTATAAAACCAGGCATAAGAGGAGGAGATATAGAACAAATGCTGCTCCAATCTGAATGCCGCTGGATTTTTTGGCTTAATACCCTTACACCTAATGGGATTAATGAACAGGATGGATTTGCGGCATTCCTGTAAATGAACAATAGGTGACTTTTAATGTGCATATAGATCAATAATCCATGACAGACGGAACAGTAACACTATTGTAATAACTCATATAGGGATAAACTACCATACTGGCACTAATGATAGTCCTATACTTGTAGCAGATTACGTTTGGGAAATAACAGTACAAAATAAATTATGACTATAACCACTGTAATAAGTGATACACTTTAGAATATTTCGTCTTATGATTGCATAACAATACTCTTTGCTTTTATAAATAAGAATAGTGTGTTCAATTAAAGTCAATTGGTGGATTAGTGTTGACATTATACTTTTATTATCGTTTGTTGAAAAACACAATTAAATTTGGTTAATCCACTAATGGGCAGGATCTGCACTATAGTGATAATATTGGCTGAATATTGCAAACAATGTCCCCCTTTTTTGGTTTTATTACGTGATATTATTGATAAATCTTACATATAGATTTTTGATATCAAGCTATTTTATGCACTTAATCTAACTAGGGACACACAACAAGATTCCGTTTCAAATGAGTCAATATACTTATTCGTGTTAACATTACTCTTTGCTTTGACAGATAAGAAGAGTGTGTCTTATTTAACTCAATTTGTGAATGAGTTTTGACTTCATTCTCTCATGATCGTTTTTTGAAAAACACAAATAAAATTTAAATTTTCTATCAATATACATGGAGAGGCTTTATTTATTTATTTTTCTACATCAATAGAGTATTTACCTTCGTGTGATATAGGAAGGATATTGACATCATTCTTTTATGATCGTTTTTTGAAAAACGCAATCAAATTTTCTATCAACATACATGGAGAGGATTTATGCATCAATTGAGGATTTTCCTTTGTGTGACATAGGAAGGATGAATCTCATTATATGTGTGTTGAAATGTGTGAATGAAAAACTGTTATTGGTAATGAACGCAGATTTTTGTATTGTAAGACACTTTCGAATCCAATAGGTGGATAGAATTAATCTTTGACCAGGTGGGAGTGACAATTTTGAGTAAGCTAGACCTGCATGATTGAAATTTACAATTGAGTTTAGTAAATCATGTTGGGATGGAACGGTTGCTGACATCTTTCAATGCTCCTGACACCTATTTTTGTTTTTGATTTTGAAACAATGTAGTGAATATCTAATATCTTATATTACAAAAGTGTTTCAACATGTTACTAGCCTGATATCTGCTTGATACGATCATGTGATGAATCTTTAACCAATTATGTTAAGCCTCTTGTGATAGGCTGCATCTAGAGGTGTGTGCTTAGAACCAATTTCTATTGGTCAATGACGATACAAATACCGGGTTGGGGCCCTGACTCTGGTTAGCCTCTGAGAAAGCCGTGCAAGCGGCGAAATGTACATCAGGCATTGTCTGTGTGCTTGAGACTTGCTAATTTGTGTTTACCTGGGACCTTTCTAAGCTCATATTGATGTGGAAATTGCCTTCCTTAATCAGTCATTTATTAACCGTTTCCTCTCCTGCTCTTGATACCAGTATTGCTCAGATTAGGTAATGTTGTTGGGGTCAATCCCCTTTTTAGATTAGCTTTAGAGCAATCCGTGTATTCTCTGAGCCCTGAGGGTTACGGTGTATTTGAACTATTACCCAGGGAAGTAATTCTGTTTTTGAAGTCTCACACACACAGTCCTGATTTGATTCTTAATCTAAGTTTTAAATGTATGTCTCACATATTTATGTTATACATTTGGTACTATTTACCACCTTTTATTCTATCATTAGTAAAAGTTACGTTTTAATAACCAGTTCTTGACACAATCCGGTTTTCAATGCATACTGTTAATATATAGTGTTTTGTGAGTGCTGGGTACTGTCAAACTTTTCTCTCTTTTTTGTACCAATATATCTATCAGACAGTCAGCACCCCCCTTCTCCTACACTTCACCAGTGATACTAACTGGTATATAATGAATACTGAATAGATTATATATCTACTATTATTTCAGCATACTATATTATGAAGGGGTTGATATTTGCTTAAACTAACACCATTGCCACTATTTCCATGTACTGACTTAAGCAGGGGGACATGCCTGGCACTGCAGGATCTGAGTCCCTGGCGGCGTAGTGTGTTACTGATGGTAGCCTTTGTTACGTTGGTCACAGCTCTCTGCAGGTCATTCGCTAGGTCCTCCCGTGTGGTTCTGGGATGTTTGCTCACCGTTCTTGTGATCATTTTGACCCCACGGGGTGAGATCTTGCATGGAGCACCAGCTCAAGGGAGATTATCAGTGGTCTTGCATATCTTCCATTTTCTAATCATTGCTCCCACAGTTGATTTCTTTACACCAAGCTGCTTGCCTATTGCAGATTCAGTCTTCCCAGCCTGGTGCAGGTCTACAGTTTTGTTTCTGGTGCCCTTCGACAGCTCTTTGGTCTTCACCATAGTGGAGTTTGGAGTGTGACTGTTTGAGGTTGTGGACAGGTGTCTTTAATACTGATAACAAGTTCAAACAGGTGCGATTAATACAGGTAATGAGTGGAGGACAGAGGAGCCTCTTAAAGAAGAAGATACAGGTCTGTGAGAGACAGAAATCTTGCTTGTTTGTAGGTGACCAAATACTTATTTTCCACCATAATATGCAAATAAATTCTTTCCAAATCAGACAATGTGATTTTCTGGATTTGTGTCCACATTTTGTCTCTCGTAGTTGAGGTATACCTATGATGAAAATTACAGGCCTCTCTCATCTTTTTAAGTGGGAGAACTTGCGCAATTGGTGGCTGACTAAATACTTTTGGCCCCACTGTACAAAATTGTGACATTTTGTTTGGCGGCAATCCCCAAACCAAGTAAGTGTAAGCGTACATCTAGGGATTTATCTAAGCCTCATGAGGTTAATGTGCAAAATCCTTCCCCTCAACCCCAAATTTCTGCTCTTTTACAGAGCTATGACTCTGAGGATGCAAATATTTCTAGTTCTAATGGGGAAGTGTCATCAAATGAACAGGAGCCTGTTCCAGGAGGTGTTAATATATAATAATGTTTTCAAAGCTCCACCAAACGTTCCACAGGTGTTTCAGGTCCCTGATTTAGTCTCTGACTATATTTGTAAGGAATGGAAAAAGCCAGGCGATCCTTCTACAAGATTTAGGAAAATGTACCCCATTTCAGAACAGAATGTGGAAGAGTGGGAATCAATCCTTAAAGGGACAGTCTAGTCAAAATTAAACTTTCATGATTCAGATAGGCCTTGCAATTTTAAACAACTTTCCAATTTACTTTTATCATCAAATTTGCTTTGTTCCCTTGGTGGTATTTTTGAAAAGCTAAACCTAGGTAGGCTTAAACTGGTTTCTAAACAGTTGAAAACCGCATCTTAGCTCAGAGCATTTTGAAAGTTTTTCACAGTTATACAGTACTAGTTCAAGTGTGTCATATAGATAACATTGCGCTAACTCCCGTGGAGTTATTTAGGGATCTGCATTGATTGGCTAAACTGTATGTCAGTCACAAGCACTGAGATAAGGGGGCAGTCTGCAGAGGTTTAGATACAAGGCAATCACAGAGGAAAAAAAGTATATTAATATAACTGTTTTGGTTGTGCAAAACTTTTTAAACAATAACATTTTTGGTGTAGACTGTTCCTTTAAGGTTAATGGTGCTATTTCCACTCTCGCCAAACGTACGACTATCCTTATGGAGGACACCACTTTGTTTAGAGACCCAATGGACCGCAAATTAGAGTCTTTCTTAAAGGGATGGTAAACTCTTCAATATAACTTTAAAAACATTTTTTTAAGTTCATGCCATAATTTTTATAAAAACCTCTTTTTTAATACTTCTATTAAATTATTTTTGTTTATTCCTCTATTATCTTATATATTATGGTCCCTTGCCAGCCTCCCTCCTCTGTTTTTTTTCCCTTTTTTCTGCTAAATCAAAAGCTTAGCCATCTGGACCATTATTTGGATAAAGCATGCATAGTAACCACAGTCTGTCAGTGCTTGTTACTTTTGTACGCGACACAAAAAGAGGTTTCATAATTGACCTCAACTGATTGATGCTCATCAAAGTTTAAAATTTTTGTAAATGTTCTTTTTTTTCATGAGCAAAGCGCTTTTTTTTTCATTCTACTTTCAAAAAACATAATTTATGTAAGAACTTACCTGATAAATTAATTTCTTTCATATTGGCAAGTGTCCATGAGCTAGTGATGTATGGGATATACAATCCGACCAGGAGGGGCAAAGTTTCCCAAACCTCAAATGCCTATAAATACACCCCTCACCACACCCACAATTCAGTTTAACGAATAGCCAAGTAGTGGGGTGATAAAGAAAGGAGTAAAAAGCATCAACAAAGGAATTTGGAAATAATTGTGCTTTATACAAAAAAATCATAACCACCATAAAAAGGGTGGGCCTCATGGACTCTTGCCAATATGAAAGAAATGAATTTATCAGGTAAGTTCTTACATAAATTATGTTTTCTTTCATGTAATTGGCAAGAGTCCATGAGCTAGTGACGTATGGGATATTAATACCCAAGATGTGGAACTCCAGGCAAGAGTCACTAGAGAGGGAGGGATAAATATAAAGAACAGCCATTTTCTGCTGAAAAAAATAATCCACAACCGAAACTATAAGTTTATTCTTTAATGACAAGAAAAACTTAAAACATAAGCAGAAGAATCAAGCTGAAACAGCTGCCTGAAGAACTTTTCTACCAAAACTGCTTCTGAAGAAGCAAATACATTAAAACGGTAGAATTTAGTAAATGAATGCAAAGAGGACCAAGTCGCCGCTTTGCAAATCTAATCAACTGAAACTTCATTCTTAAGAGCCCACAAAGTGGAGACTGATCTAGTAGAATGAGCTGTAATTCTCTGAGGTGGGTCCTGACCCGACTCCATTAAGCTTGAAGAATCAAAAGCTTTAACCAAGAAACCAAGGAAATAGCAGAAGCTTTCTGACCTTTCCTAGGACCAGAAAATATAACAAATAGACTAGAAGTCTTCCTGAAATCTTTAGTAGCTTCAATATAATATTCAAAGCTCTCACCACATCCAAAGAATGTAAGGATCTTTCCAAAAAAAATCTTAGGATCAGGACACAAGGAAGGGACAACAATTTCTCTATTAATGTTGTTAGAATTCACAACCTTAGGTAAAAATTTAAATGAAGTCAGCAAAACCGCCTTATCCTGATGAAAAATCAGAAAGGAGATTCACAAGAAAGAGCAGATAGCTCAGAAACTCTTCTAGCAGAAGAGATGGCCAAAAAGAACAATACTTTCCAAGAAAGTAATTAAATGTCCAAAGAATGCATAGGCTCAATATGGAGGAGCCTGTAAAGCCCTCCAAACCCAATTAAGACTCCAAGGAGGAGAGATTGTTTTAATGACAGGCTTAATACGAACTAAAGCTTGTACAAAACAGTGAATATCAGGAAGTTTAGCAATCTTTCTGTGAATAAAACAGAAAGGGCAGAGATTTGTCCCTTCAAGGAACTTGCAGACAAACCTTATCCAAACCATCCTGAAGAAACTGTAAAATTCTTGCAACTCTAAAAGAATGCCAAGAGAATTTATGAGAAGAACACCATGAAATGTAAGTCTTCCAAACTCGATAATAAATCTTTCAAGAGACAGATTTACAGGCTTGTAACATTATTATTATTATTATCATTTATTTATATAGCGCCGCCAAATTCCGTAGCGCTGGGTACAATGATAGGGGTATGCAATGACAAAGATTTGTGATACAATACAAAACATAACAAGACTAAACAAATCTAGCACAGGAGGAAGAGGGCCCTGCTCCGGAGAGCTCACAGTCTATAGGTTTAGGGTGCAGAGACATAAGGTTGGGGTAGCTTGTTACATCGGTTGTATTTGCAGCAGTGAGTCAGGCAGTTCATGTACATGTATTAGCTTGGTTCGGATGCGGGATGGAGGAGAGATGGTAAGCCTCTTTGAATAGGTGGGTTTTCAAGGATCTTCTGAAGCCATACAAGGTTGGAGACAGTCTGATGGAGCAGGGTAGAGAGTTCCAGAGCACAGGAGCAGCACGTGTGAAGTCTTGGAGGCGGGAGTGGGATGTAGAGATAACAGGAGTGTAGAGACGTAGGTCAGAGGTTGATCGAAGAGGACGGGATGGGGAGTATTTCACGATGAGAGAGGAAATATAGTTGGGAGTTAGACTGTTGAGTGCTTTGTAGGTTAGGGCTAATACTTTAAATTGTATTCTGGAGTGTATGGGGAGCCAGTGTAGAGACTGGCAGAGCAGAGCAGCTGATGTAGATCATCGATTTAGGTGGATGAGTCTAGCAGAAGCATTCATAATAGATTGAAGGGAGTAGAGACGGTGTTTTGGAAGGCCATTTAAGAGTAGATTGCAATAATCAATGCGTGACAGGATGAGGGAATGAATAAGTATTTTTGTAGTATTTTGAGTAAGGAAGGGACGAATTCTGGAAATGTTGCGTAGGTGTGAACGGCAGGGTTTGGTAAGCGTTTGTATATGTGGGTTGAATGTGAGTTCTGAGTCTAGTGTGACCCCAAGGCAGCGGACCTGGGGTGAGGTGTTGAGAATAGAGTCTCCAACCATCAGAGAAATGTCAGGTGTTGGATGTCTCGAAGAGGGGGGAATAAGAAGCAGCTCAGTTTTGGACGGATTGAGTTGGAGGTAGTGTGGAGACATCCAAGAGAAAATTGCAGAGAGGCAGTCAGAAATCTGGTTGAGTAAAGAGGGAGAGATATCAGGAGAGGAAAGATAGATTTGGGTATCATCAGCATATAGGTGGTACTGAAATCTAAAGGAGGCTATAAGTTTTCCAAGGCAGGATTTATAAAGAGAGAAAAGCAAGGGACCCAAGACAGAGCCTTGCGGTACTCCAACTGAGAGAGGCATAGGATCACAAGATATGTTGTTAAAGGAAACTGAAAACGAGCGGTTTGAAAGATATGATGCAAACCAGGAGAGGGCTGTGTCTCGGATGCCAAATGAATGTAGTATTTTTAGGAGGAGAGGATGGTCAACTGTGTCAAAAGCTGCGGACAGGTCAAGAAGAATTAGTAACGAGTAATGGCCTTTTGCTTTGGCTGATAACAGGTAATTTGTTACTTTAGCAAGAGCGGTTTCTGTTGAGTGTTTAGGGCGGAAACCAGATTGTAGTGGATCAAGTAAGGAGTTAGTTGTGAGAAATTGAGTTAGCCGATTATAGACTAGTCGTTCTTTTTTAGGATTAGTATGATTGACGCATGCTTGAATGTGTCAGGAAATGTGCCAGCAGTGAGGGATTGGTTAAAGAGATGAGTTAGGTAGGGCTTAGTGAAGCAGAGAGAGGGGGAATAATTCGTGAAGGAATAGGGTCAAGTGGGCAGTTTGTGAGATGAGCCGAGGATAGGAGTGCAGAGACTTCTTCCTCTGTTACAGGAGGGAAATAGCATAGATTTTTGTTAATAGAAGGGGTGGGTAGGATCGCTGGGTTTGCGGGGTGCGAGGTGCAGATCTCTTTTCTAATGGTGTCAATTTTATTTTTGAAGTGATCAGCAATAATTTGAGCAGTGAGGTTGGTAGTGGGCGGGGGGGGGGGGCGGCGGACGTAGAAGGGAGTTAAAGGTTGAGAACAGTTTTCTGGGGTTGGATGCGTGAGATGACACGAGGGAGGAGAAATAGACTTGTTTTGCCAGGCTGAGCGCAGAGTTGTAGGACTTAAGGGTGAATTTATAATGTTGGAAATCAGCAAAGGTGCGTGATTTCCTCCACTGCCGTTCAGTATTAATCACTGAGTCAGAGAAACCTCTATGACTTAGCACTAAGCGATCAATTTCCATACCTTCAAATTTAATGATTTGAAAATCTGATGGAAAAAACGGACCTTGAGACAGTAGGTCCAGCCTAAACAGAAGTGGCCAAGGTTGGCATCTGGACATCCGAACAAGACCCGCATACCAAAACCTGTGAGGCCATGCTGGAGCCAACAGCAACACAAAATGATTGTTCCATGATGATTCTGGAGATCACTCTTGGAAGAACTAAAGGCGGGAAAATATAAGCAGGATGATAACACCAAGGAAGTGTCAGCACACCCACTGCTTCCGCCTGAAAATCCCTGAACCTAGTGTCATGATCCTGTCTAAAACTGTGCCTTTAATTCAGGATCTCCTCCCTTGTCTGTTCTCTATTTAAGACACACCTTCTCCTCACTGCATTGCTTGATTATTGCAGTCTGAGGATTGTTTGATTCATCCCTCTTCAAGGATTCAACAAGCCAAGTATCAGTTAAACCTTAACTCCTTTTTGGAAATTCAAGTCTTATTAAAGATATTATTGTTCTATTGCTTTTCATCACCACAACTACTTGTCAATTTGAATTTAAGCATTTCTAACCTCTCAAGCTTTTTCTACCATTGCAGTCTATTCAAACACAGATCTGTCTACAACGAGGCGGGACTTCGCCTCAAGCGTGTATGCCCTGTGACGTCACACGCCGCAGCACAAGCTCTGCTGTCGGCGCGTCTCTCTCCCCACACACGCTGAATACTCAGCTCAGAGCCACACGCATAAACAAACAGTCGTGCCGACTTAAAACAAAAAACCCTAAGGATTTAAGGTATGTACATATCATTTAAAAGTTAAGCAGCTTTATTTTGAGATCTCCAACGTTTTCCAATAAATGCTATCCTCTCCACCTCGTAACTAAAGAGACTGTAAATCATCTATTGCCGGTCAATACGAATGTGCATACATTAAACTCCATATTGTTGACTAAACATTCACAATACATCATACTCATTTAATTTATAATTCTTTGGGGCTTATACAAACGTTTTATTACAATAAAACAGAACAGAGAGTATCATAGATACCAGTCATTCTAATGTCAAGTTATTATTTAATTTGAGTCTCCCTGACTGACAGAATTTCAGATCAGAGAAATATACATAAATCACTTATCCTACAGAAATATTGTTTTCATTCAGGTTCCCTTTTACCCAGTCATGATATAAGGGAGAAAATGAAAACAAACACTCAGATTAATGGTGAAAATAAACTTTATTTTAATAAAAATAAATGTATTCTTCACAGAATAATCAAGCCTATAAAAAGAATAAAAATTACACTCAATTTCAGGTTAATCATGGATCTTCTAGAAATGTCCACACACATATCTTCACTGAATTAAAAGGTGGATATACTAGCCCAAGGATTATCTGAAATAAAGAATGAGAACAGTAATTTGAAAAGGATTCTTAATGAATTTATGTCCCAAAAAACCAATGAATTACCTGAACCACATGTAAATCCCCCCATACCATTTAGTGGTGATCGCACAAAATTTCGCGAATATAAAAATGCATGTTTGTTGCTCTTTTCATTAAAGCCCAGAACATACCGAACCGAAAAAATAAAAGTATACACTGCTATATCTTATCTCTCAGGTGAACCTCGTGCATGGGCTGATAGGTTCATTGAAAGTGAAGATCCTTTACTTAACTCACTTGATAATTTTTTCCTTACAATGGCAGTTTTATATGATGACATAAATAAACAACAGACTGCAGAACAAAAGTTGAGATCCCTGAAACAAGGGAAAAGGGCAGTGGAGGATTATATAGCTGATTTTCAGCTATGGGCCACTGACTCACAGTGGAACTCGGTTAGTTTAAAAAATCAATTCCGAATAGGCCTTTCGGAACACCTGAAAGATGAACTTTCAAGGGTAGAGTTTCCAGAAACATTAGAAGCCCTCATAAAACTGAGTATATCCATAGATAGGAGATACCGAGAAAGAAAGTCTGAGAGATATCAACTAGAAGGAACACATAAGAAGCCTTATCAATCCTATTCTGAGAAAGCCATAACCACTCCTGTTCCAATGGAGATTGGAGCTATACGTGGACCTTTATCTCAGGATGAGAAACAAAGAAGAAGACTAGCCAATTTGTGTCTATATTGTGCTCACAAAGAGCATGAAGTCATTAATTGCCCTCTCCTTCTACGCCAAAAGAAGGGTAAGTTACTTAAAGTTTGTCTCTCTAAAGAACAAAGTAAAACATGTCTCCTTGAAATAAATTTGTCATTACAGTGGGATCTTCAACAAGTGCAGATCGAGGCAATCGTTGACTCAGGAGCTGATGGTTTATTTATAGATGAATCAGTTGTACAATTAAATAAAATACCAATCATGCAGAAAAAATCTCCTGTTTTTGTAAGGGTTATAGATGGCACACAAATACTAAAGGGCCCAATCACCCATCAGACAATACCACTCATGACAATCACATCTGACGGTCATAAGGAATTCTTAACTTATGATATTATTCCTAGATCCATACATCCAATAATTCTAGGATACCCTTGGTTACAGAAACATAACCCATCAATTGACTGGTCACATAATCAGATCACTTTTACATCACAATTTTGTCTAGACACCTGTTATCCATATTTGACAATAGGACATTTGACATCAACTCTACCCAAAGATTACATAGAGTTCAGTGATGTTTTTAATTTAAAACATGCTGAAACACTTCCACCACATAGACATTTCGACTGCCCGATAGACACTAAACCAGGCATAGAAATACCTTCAGGAAGAATTTTCCCTCTTTCACAGAAAGAACTAAAACATCTGAGGGAATATTTAGATGAAAATCTTAAAAAAGGTTTTATTACTCCCTCATCTTCACCAATTGCTTCAGCAATATTCTTTGTGACAAACAAAGATGGGTCACTAAGACCGATCATAGATTATCGAGGACTAAATGCTGTCACCATTAAGAACCGTTATCCATTACCACTCATCCCAGAAATAATTGAACGCCTTCACGGAGCTACCATCTTCACGAAGTTAGATCTAAAAGGCGCATACAATTTAATTCGTATGAAGGCTGGTGATGAGTGGAAGACAGCATTTAAAACTAGATACAGTTTATTCCAATATAATGTAATGCCATTCGGCCTTACGAATGCCCCAGCTACATTCCAATTCTTTATCAATGAAATATTTAAAGAATTGATGGATGTATGTGTCATCGTGTATCTGGCTGATATTCTCATATATTCGAAAAATTTATCAGATCACAAAAAACATGTCAGATGGGTTTTATCAACCCTAAGAGACCACCATTTGTACGCTAAGATGGAGAAATGTCAATTTCACAAAGATACCATCAAATATTTAGGGTATATCATATCACCCAAAGGTATACAAATGGATCCAGAGAAATTAACAGCTATAGCTAACTGGCCAAAACCTACATCAATGAAATCACTACAGAGGTTCCTCGGATTCACAAACTTTTATAGAAAGTTTATCAAAAATTTTTCAACTATCGTTCAACCTTTAACTCAACTAACTGGGAAACAAAAATATATATGGGATTCAAAGACAGATGAAGCATTTCAACAGCTAAAGAAAGAATTTACTACTGCACCAGTTCTGAGGTTACCAGATCCTGAACTTCCTTACACATTGGAGGTTGACGCATCAAATGTAGGAATAGGTGCAATATTATCACAATCAAGTCCTACAGAATCATTTCTTCATCCAGTAGCATTCTTTTCCCGTCGACTAACACCTGCAGAAAGAAACTATACAGTTGGAGATAAGGAGTTATTGGCAATGAAGTCAGCTATGGAACATTGGAGACACCTACTCGAAGGAACCACACAACCATTTCAGGTATTTACTGATCACAAGAATCTCCAATATCTCAAAAAGAATAAAACATTATCCTCACGACAAGTTAGATGGGCCCTTTTCCTCGATCGATTCAACTTTACCCTAACACATATACCAGGAACTAAGAACACAAAAGCTGATGCCATTTCCAGGTCATTTGAGTTAACTGAAGAATCTGAAAATATGACTCAGATAATTCCTTCCACGAAAATAATCGGTGCCACAAACTTAGTAACATCTGACTTGTATCAAGCACAAATTTCTGATTCAGAAATACCTCCTATATGTTCACCTGACTCTGAGTCAGGACTCTACTTGTACAAAGAAAAAATTTACGTACCAAACTGTTTGAGAGAACAGATCATCCAACAACACCATAATACTCCATTAGCAGGTCATCCAGGAATTGAAAAGACATATGAGTTACTCAAAAGGACTTATTGGTGGCCACGAATGAAATTGGCGGTACAAGATTATATACTAAATTGTCAAATTTGTGCAACCAAAAAGAAGGAGCATCACAAACCATACGGATTATTATGCCCACTACCAGTACCACAAAGACCTTGGGATGTTATATCCATGGATTTCATTGTGGATCTACCATTATCACATGCTCATACCACTATAATGGTAGTAGTGGATCATCTAACAAGGTTAGCTCATTTTATTCCCTTGAAAAAGGTACCAACTGCCATGACTACAGCAACAGTATTTAATGACCACATTGTCAAGCTTCATGGTTTACCAGCATCAATTGTATCAGATCGAGGTAGTCAATTTACCTCAAAATTTTGGAGATATTTATGTCAATCTTTACATATCACACTGCGGTTCACAACAGCTTTTCACCCGCAATCGAACGGTCTCACGGAGCGTTTGAATCAGACTCTGGAGCAATATCTCAGATGTTTCATATCAACACAGCAGACAGATTGGTACACTCTGTTGCCAACCGCTGAGTTTGCTTATAACAACTCTGTTAATTCCTCCACTAAGGTAACTCCATTTTTTGCCTCATACGGTTTTCATCCTAGATCTTACCCCAACACTTTATCATCTGACCAATCACCCTCTGTCTCTTCTTACACAGAAAGTTTAAAACATGTCTTGGTATCACTACAAAATCATTTGAATGAGGCAAAGAGGTCTCAGAAAATTTATTATGATAAAAAGAGAACACCAGCACCTAAGTATCGCCTTCATGATCTGGTTTGGTTATCCACAAAAAACATTAAACTTCCGGTACCCTCCAAAAAATTGGCTGATCAATTTATTGGTCCCTTCCCTGTTGTCAAAATCATTAATGACAATGCAGTGACCCTGAAGCTACCACCGGATTTGCGCATCCATCCCTCCTTTCATGTTTCCCTTCTCAAACCCTACAGGGGGACAGGGACTCCGCAGCCTCTTGTCTACAGACCAGCGTTACCAGATCCTCTGGACTATGAGGTGGATAGAATATTGGATTCCAGACGTCGTAGAGGAACATTGGAATACCTGGTTCACTGGAAGGGTTATGATGATAGTGAAGATTCTTGGGTTCCGGTTCGGGATCTGTCTGCACCAGATCTATTGGCGGATTTTCACTCGTCTTATCCTCTGAAACCTGGACCCCGATCTCATGGGGGGGGTTCTTGACGGGGGGATCTGTCATGATCCTGTCTAAAACTGTGCCTTTAATTCAGGATCTCCTCCCTTGTCTGTTCTCTATTTAAGACACACCTTCTCCTCACTGCATTGCTTGATTATTGCAGTCTGAGGATTGTTTGATTCATCCCTCTTCAAGGATTCAACAAGCCAAGTATCAGTTAAACCTTAACTCCTTTTTGGAAATTCAAGTCTTATTAAAGATATTATTGTTCTATTGCTTTTCATCACCACAACTACTTGTCAATTTGAATTTAAGCATTTCTAACCTCTCAAGCTTTTTCTACCATTGCAGTCTATTCAAACACAGATCTGTCTACAACGAGGCGGGACTTCGCCTCAAGCGTGTATGCCCTGTGACGTCACACGCCGCAGCACAAGCTCTGCTGTCGGCGCGTCTCTCTCCCCACACACGCTGAATACTCAGCTCAGAGCCACACGCATAAACAAACAGTCGTGCCGACTTAAAACAAAAAACCCTAAGGATTTAAGGTATGTACATATCATTTAAAAGTTAAGCAACTTTATTTTGAGATCTCCAACGTTTTCCAATAAATGCTATCCTCTCCACCTCGTAACTAAAGAGACTGTAAATCATCTATTGCCGGTCAATACGAATGTGCATACATTAAACTCCATATTGTTGACTAAACATTCACAATACATCATACTCATTTAATTTATAATTCTTTGGGGCTTATACAAACGTTTTATTACAATAAAACAGAACAGAGAGTATCATAGATACCAGTCATTCTAATGTCAAGTTATTATTTAATTTGAGTCTCCCTGACTGACAGAATTTCAGATCAGAGAAATATACATAAATCACTTATCCTACAGAAATATTGTTTTCATTCAGGTTCCCTTTTACCCAGTCATGATATAAGGGAGAAAATGAAAACAAACACTCAGATTAATGGTGAAAATAAACTTTATTTTAATAAAAATAAATGTATTCTTCACACCTAGACAGGCATCTGGGAAGTCTCTTGTTCAGATGAGAGGCCATCAAATCTATCTGTAGAAGACCCCATATCTGAACAATCTGAGAAAACACATCTGGATGGAGGGATCACTCCCCAGGATGTAAAGTCTGACGGCTGAGATAATCCGCTTCCCAATGTCTATACCTGGGATATGCACCGCAGAAATTAGACAGGAGATGGATTCCACCCAAGCAAGTATCCAAGATACTTGTTTCATAGCTTGTGGACTGGGAGCCCCACCCTGTTGATTGACAAATGCCACTGAATGTGATATTGTCTGTTTGAAAATAAATTAACAGTTCTCTCTTTAACAGAGGCCAAAACTGAAGAGCTCTGAGAATTGCACTGAGTTCTAAAATATTGATTGGTAATCTCGCCTCTTGAGATTTCCAAACCCCTTGTGCTGTCAGAGATCCCCAAACAGCTCCAAAACCTGAAAGACTTGCATCTGTAGAGATCATAGTCCAGGTTAGCCGAACATGAAGCCCCTTGAACTAAACGCTGGTGATTTACCACCACGTCAGAGAGTGTCAAACATTGGGATTTAAGGATACTAATTGTAATATCTTTGTATAATCCCTGCACCATGGATTCAGCAAACAGAGCTGGAGAAGTCTCATGTGAGAATGAGCAAAGGGAATCGCGTCCGATGCTTCAGTCATGAGACCTAAATTTTCCATGCACATAACCACTGAAGGGAATGACTGAGACTGAAGGTGCCGAGAGGCTGCAATCACTTTCAAACGTCTCTTGTCTATTAGAGACAGAGTCATGGACACTGAATCTATCTGGAAACCTAAAAAGGTGACCCTTGAGGAATCAAGAAACTTTTTGGAAAATTGATCCTCCAACCATGTTTCTGAAGAAACAACACTAGTTGATTAGTGTGAGATTCTGCAGAACGGAAAGACTGAGCTAGTACCAAGAAATCGTTAAAATAAGGAAACACCGCAATACCCTGCTCTCTGGTTTCCATAAAGCAGGGCACCAAGAACCTTTTATAAAAGATTCTTTGAACGGTTGCTAGTCCAAATGGAAAAGCAATGAATTGGTAATGCTTGTCTAGAAAAGAGAATCTCAGGAACTGATAATGATCTGAATGAATCGGAATATGAAGGTATACATCCTGCAATCCATTGTGGACCTAAAATGTCCTTTTGAGCCTGAGCTTTAACTGGATTTGCTGGGATGCATGAGAAAAAAAAATTCTCACAGGAGGATTTACTCAGAATCCTATTCAAAACCCCTGAGAGACAATACTCTGAAACCATTGATTTTGGACCAAAATTATCCAAAACATTCTTGAAAAAAACCTTAATCTGCCCCCTACCAGCTGAGCTGGAATGAGAGTCGCATCTTCATGCGGACTTAGGGGCTGGCTTTTAGTTTCTTAAATGGGTTGGATTTATTCCATTTAATGGAAGTTTCCAATTGGAAACAGATTCCATAGGGAAGGATTAGGTTTTTGTTCCTTATTTGACAAAAAGAACGAAAACGATTTAGAAGCTTTATATTTACCCTTAGGTCTCTTATTACCTTGGAAAGAAAGAGATAGCAATCTAGACTTAAAAAGTCATATCAGCATTCCAAGATTTAAGCCTCAATACTCTTCTAGCTAAAAATAGCTAAAGACATAGATCTAACATCAATCTTGATGATATAAAAAAATGGCATCAGAACTGATTAGTATGTTGCAGTAAGCAAACAATACTAGATAAATCAGAATCCAATTCTTGTTGCGCTTAATCTCCAACAAAAAAGATGATGAAGCTGCAACATCAGCCAAATAAATTGCAGGCCTGAAACAACCTGAATATAAATAAGCTTTCCTTAGAAAAGATTCAAGTTTCCTATCTAAAGGAACTTAAGTACTATCTTCCATAGGAATAGAGGTACGCTCAGCAAGAGTAGAAATAGCCCCATCAACTTTGAGGATCTTTTCCCAAAACTCTATAGAAATTGCTGGTAAAAGGATACAATTTTTTAAACCTTGAAGAAGGAATAAAAGAAGTACCCGGCTAATTCCATTCCATAGAAATCATAACAGAAATAGCATCAGGAACAGGAAAAAACCTCTGGAGTAACCACAGGAGGTTTAAAAACAGAATTTACTAGTTCTAATATCAAGAGGACTAGTTTCCACGATATCCAAAATAATTAACACTTCTTAACAAAGAACGAAAATACTTCATTTTAGATAAATAAGTAGATTTGTTAGTGTCAATATCTGAGGAAAGATCTTCTGAATCAGATAGATCCTCATCAGAAGAGGATAATTCATTATGTTATCGGTCTTTTGAAAATTCATCAACCTTATGAGAAGTTTTAAAAGACCTTTATATTAATTAGAAGGCAGAATAGCAGACAAAGCCTTCTGAATATAATCAGTAACAAATTCTTTAAATTTCATAGGCATAACATGTACATTAAAAAACAACATATAAAGCAAAATTTGTCAATTTCCTTATATGACAGTTTCAGGAATGGAAAAAAATGCAAATAGCATAGCCCTCTGACATAGAAAAAGGCAAGAGTCAAATAGCAATGGGGTATTAAATTAATGAAAAAATTTGGCACCAAGTATGACGCACAACGTAACTGAAATTTTTTTTGCAGCCAACAATATCCGGAAATGACACACTTGCGTCACTAATGACGCAACCATGTGTAAGGCTTCGGCGTCAACTATGACACCGGAAATGACGAACGGACGTACTTTTCGCGCCAAAAAATTATTGCACCAAAAATGACGCAATAAAGTCTAGCATTTGGCGCACCCGCGGGCCTAGTACTGCCTGCAATTTTTCAAGTAAATTGAAAAAAAAAACTAAACCCCAGGTGAGAAAATTATTTCTTAATATCTTTTATTTTCCCTAAATATGAAACTGACAGTCTGCACAAGGAAATACATGAACGTGATTCATGGCAAATATAAGTGCAAGGCAATCAAAGAAATAGGATAGGATCCAGCTTTATGCAAATAAAATCCATCTTTATTGGCAAAGTTAAAACGCCAAAAGTGGCTCAGCAAACAGCATACATTGATAGTCAGCAAAAACCAATGTGTGAGCGTGACACCACGGCTATCAATGTATGCTGTTTGCTGAGCCACTTTTGGCGTTTTAACTTTGCCAATAAAGATGGATTTTATTTGCATAAAGCTGGATCCTATCCTATTTCTTTGATTGCCTTTATCGCACCAGCTTGGATCAGCTTAAAGCCCTGACATACGAAGTATACTGTTGTAAAATCCGGGTGAAGCAAGAGCACCGCCCCCCTCACTGGAGATCCTGCAACGTCACAAACAGACATCGCAGCGCACCTGTGTTCAGCCTGAAGCGCTGTTGGAGATTCTCACATCACGCCGGCTGGTTTGGAGCAGAAAGCCCACCGAATCGATTTCGGTTTGACCGTGGAGGTCCCCCGGCATTTTTGAGTTCCTGTCTGAGGTACTGCACGACATATACAGATTCTGGGGGCGGTTAGGCTCCCTAAGGGTAAGTCCCGGACACAACAGTATTCACCTGTATGCACCTTGCACTTGCACTTATATATTGCATATTAGAAGAGGACTTCCCACATTTTCCTATATTATTTAAATATAAGTGCAATACATATATTTAGAACTTTATATAAATGCATAAAGTGCCAGACCATAGCTGGGGTGTCTTAAGTAATAAAAAACATACTTACCAAAAAAGACACCCATCCACATATAGCAGATAGCCAAACCAGTACTGAAACAGTTATCAGTAGAGGTAATGGTATATGAGAGTATATCGTTGATCTGAAAAGGGAGGTAGGAGATGAATCTCTACGACCGATAACAGAGAACCTATGAAATAGACCCCCGTTAGGAAAATCATTGCATTCAATTGGTGATACTCTCTTCACGTTCCTATGACATTCGCTGTACTCTGAGAGGAATCGGGCTTCAAAATTCTGAGAAGCGCATGTCAACGTAGAAATCTTAGCACAAACTTACTTCACCACCTCCATAGGAGGCAAAGTTTGTAAAACTGAATTGTGGGTGTGGTGAGGGGTGTGAGGGCCTGCTGTGCACATCACTAGTAGACCTATTCCCATAATTTTATTACCTCATTCCCTCAGAAAATGTTGCATCAAAAATAAAGTGATGTGTACAGCAGTCCCGCCCGCTGTACACATCACTAGAATGCTGTCATAGTTTTTTATTTGTCCTTTTAGCCACCTCCCCTCCAAACGTATTGCATTAGCAGCAGATTGACGTGTACAGCAGTCCCTCCTGCTGTACACATCCCTAAGAGTACAGCGATCACAGCAAATTAACGTTTTCTATTTTTTTTCTTTTAGCCACCTCCCCTCAAAAATGATTGCATTACAATCAGACTGACGTGTACAGCAGTCCAACAACAACACTAAATCAGCATGAAGGTGTGGCCCCCGAAATAGATACTGTTCTGGTAGTTCAGTAGTTCAAAATATAATTTCTCAGGGTTACAGGATTGGCTTTCGACCCAGACCTCCTGAAGGACGATTCCTTCTGTCTCATATTCCCAAACTTTATTCAAAGGTGGCTACTTTTCTACACTGTGTTCAAGAATTAGAGGATATCGTGGTAATTATCCCAGAACCTGTATCTCAACAGGGTCAAAGGTTTACTCCAATATGTTCATTGTCCTAAAGAAGGAAGGGACTTACAGACCTGTCTTAAACATAAAAACTTTAAACATGTTTGTCAGGGTTCCCACTTTCAAGATGGAAAACATTCGCACAATCTTATCCTTAATTCAAAAGGGTCAGTTTATGACTACAATAGACCTCAACGATGCATACCTACACATTTCCATCCAAAGGGATCACTAATAGTTTCTGAGTTTTGCATATATGGACAAATACTACCAGTTTGTTGCTCATCCATTTGGTTTGGCTACAGCTCCACACATTTTTACAAAGGTACTTGGTGCTCTGCTAGTGGTGAAAAGAGCTCAGGGTATTTAAATTGAACCATATCTTGACAACATACTGATGCAAGCTCCTTCTTTCTCATTTGTGATCACTCATACTCACAAGCTTCTATTATTTCTCCAAGACTATGGTTGGAAAATCATTGTTCCCAAAAATTACAAGGGTAACATTTTTAGGAGTCATAATAGATTCAGTCCGAATACGTCCATTCCTGGTGGAACCATGCAGGTTAAAACTCCAGAGAGCATGTCTCTCCCTGCAGAGTATTTCCTTTCCATCTGTAGCTCAGTGCATGGATGTAGTGGGTCTTTTGGGAGCCGCTTAAGACATGGTTCCTTTAGCCCTCTTTTACTTGCTTCCCCTTCAAATATCTATGCTTAGTCATTGGTGAATGAATTATCTACATTTGGAGAAACAAATAGCTTTGATTCCTCTGTCAGACAATCTCTGTCTTGGTGGACACAAAATCTTTCTTTGATACTTGGGGCATCTTTTCTTTGTCTGCCATGGGCTCGGATGCAAGTCGTTTAGGCTGGAGGACAGTCTTGAATTCTCAAAGAGCAAAAGGAGTTTGGTCTCCTTTAGAAGCAAGGTTACCAATAAACATTCTGGAACTTCGGGTGATTCTTTGAGTTCTTCAGGCCTGGCCTCTAATGAAGGTGGAAAAATGTATCCACTTCAAGTCAGGCATCACAGTGATGGCCTATATCAGTCATCAGGAAGGAACCCACAATCTACTGGCCATGCAGGAAGTCTCTCAGATTCTGTCCTGGGCAGAGAGGAATCAGAGCTCCCTGTTAGCGATTCACATACCTGGTATCAACAATTTAAAGGAGGATGACCTAAGTCATCAATCGGTTCATCCAGGAGAATGCTCTCTCCATCAGGATGTATTTAATCAGTTGGTGATCAAATGGGGCCTACCAGACGTAGATCTGATCGCTTCCCACTTAAATAACAAACTTCCAAAGAATTGTGCAAGATCAAGAGATCCAAGGGCTTACCTGACAGATGTCTTGGTATGTCCATGGGAATTCCATCTAGCATATCTATTTCCTCCATTTGCTCTTCCAAGAGTCATTGCTCGGATCAAACAGGAGTTGGATTCAGTAATATTAATTGCTCCAGCCTGACCACGCTGGACATGGTATGCAGACATAATACAGATGTCCTCATTGCCTCCATGGCTTCTTCCTCTGAGACAAGATATGTTATCACAAGGTCCTCAAATCTCTAAGTTTAACAACATGTGGTGTAATGTCTAGTTTTGAGACATAGAGAATTCTCAGATTCTGTGATTGGCACTCTCATACAGTTTAGGAAACCTGTGACTCAAAGGATTTACCACAAGATCTGGAAAGCATATTTTATGTGGTGCTCTGCTAAGGGATTCTCCTGGTGTTCCTTTCAGGTCCCAAGAATTCTTCAGTTCTTACAAGATGGCCTTGACCAGGGTTTATCAGCTAGTTCCCTGAAAGGTCATATTTCCGCTTTATCTGTTCTTTTTCATAAAGTTGGCTATACCTCCTGGTGTTCAGACCTTTGTTCAGGCATTAGTTAGAATTAGGCCAGTTGTAAGACCTATTTCTCCTCCCTGGAATTTGAACCTAGTTCTTTAAGTTCTTCAAGGTCTTCCCTTTGAACCAATACAATCCATTGATATAAAACTATTATCTTGGAAGGTACTTGGTAGCTATCTCTTATGCTAGAAGAGTTTCTGTGTTGTCAGCATTATCCTGTGATCCTCCATTTTTTATTTTTCACAAGGACAAGACTGTATTTCAAACTAAATATGATTTCCTTCATTAAGTGGTTTCTACTGATAACATCAATCAAGAAATAGTTTTTCCTTCTCTTTGTCCAAACCCTGATAACTCTAAAGAAGGGCTTGTATGGGTTCTTGACCTCCTCCTAGTGGCGGGAAATATATCCATATGTTATGGAGGACTGTGGACAGTCATCATTCCGAAAGAAAATCATTTATCAGGTAATCATAAATGTAGTGTTTTGCACTCAACTTGTAATTTAGGACATAGTATACAAAACATTTGCACCTTCCTGAGCCTACCTCAGTATGCTCTCATGGAAAGGAGCTGTTTCAACAAAAGGTAGTAGGAAAAAACCAGATACATTTAATGATAAAGATAAACTGAAAAGTTTTTATAATTGTACCCTCTATCTGAATCATTAAAGTTTAATTTTAACCTCTATGTCCAATAATAAACTATGCTAAATCGATATTTACACTCCACTTTGTAATACCAGTGTACGCAAATGTGCACTGGTATTAGAAGTTAGGTGCAATGTGAACACGATCTTGCATTTGCATTGCACGGAAGTATTGTGCTCACGCGAGCCAATGGGAGTCTCATTTTAAGGCCATTAGACATACTAACACATAAATACATATAATACAAGTATTTAAGCATATACGTATATATTTACTGGGAACACACAGACCGCAATGTAAAAGCCCAACTTTAGCCCCCCAAAACTGCTTAGTACAGTTTAATTTATTTTATTTTAAAAATGCTACATTTAAAAAAATAAAAAAATAAACTAGCACTAAATTTTGGGGGCAATTGGGGGACATTTAGAAAATTAACCAGAGGTCTGACTTCTAGTTAATTTTTGGAGTGCCAATTGCCACCATCAGCTTGCGGTAGCAATAATCTGCCACTTGTAATGGCTGGTTATTTATTGTGTGCCCACAAACAGGCAAATGTGTGCGTGCAATATATTAGAGCTCCACTTGTAATCTAGCCCTATATTTACACTAATTGTTACAAATCATTTAGTTGAGTCATTTCAATTAATATATTTAACTCAATTAAAAAACAATAAATTCAAATTGAAAGGTTTGCATCTTTTTACAGCATTTCAATAATACAGTAAATCCTGCACCATGAATTATTGATAGCAGTGCATAGGGATCCATTTGTTAATTACAAATAAACACATATAACCTTCCTGTGATAATTTATATTAAGCAGAAATTTCCACTTATGGTTTTGGCAATTAATCCTAAATTAACCCACAAATGTTTACGTCAACAGAGCAAATCAGCTATTGCAAAGGTTCCAGAAGGCTTCTCTCCTATGGACTGTGAAAACTGTTCTCAAACTGACAGTGTTGATTTTCTTGGTGCTTGCATTTCTACATTAGAGAGATGCATTAGTATAACAGCAGCTGGATACATTACACCAGAATACATTTTAAATAAAATAATCATAAAGCCTACCAGTCCATAAAGATAGCAAAATTAATGGAAAAGACATTTAGAATGGAGAGGAAACACCCATAAACCATTATATGTTATTTTGTTTTAAGTTCAACTTTACTTGCTGCATTATGGTCTATTTACAATTCTCCTTTTTTATTTTCCTGAGATGTTTTACAAATATAGTTCTATATTCCAATCTCTGAGAATGTACTGTTTATAATCATACAGCTGGATTGCGTGTTTTGCGTTACGGTTTTAATGCTGAAAAAATGGAAATTTCAGCATAAAAAACGTAATGCAGCCATTACGAGTCTTGTCGGTATAGCTATACCACAAGCATTTTAGCCTGTAACACAACGTCAATCCTGAACTCAAAAAAATTATCGGCTAGATTTAGAGTTCTGCGGCCAAAGGGGTGCGTTAGCTACGCGTGTATTTTTCCCCCCGCACCTTTTAAATACCGCTGGTATTTAGAGTTCACAGAAGGGCTGCGTTAGGCTCCAAAAAGGGAGCGTAGAGCATGATTTACCGCCACTGCAACTCTAAATACCAGCGGTGCTTACGGACGCGGTCAGCTTAAAAAACGTGCTTGTGCACGATTTCCCCATAGGAAACAATGGGGCAGTTTGAGCTGCAAAAAAGCAGCGTTCAGCTCCTAACGCAGCCCCATTGTTTCCTATGGGGAAACACTTTCTAAGTCTACACCTAACACCCTAACATGTACCCCGAGTCTAAACACCCCTAACCTTACACTTATTAACCCCTAATCTGCCACCCCCGCTATCGCTGACCCCTGCATATTTTTTTTAACACCTAATCTGCCGCTCCGTACACCGCCGCAACCTACGTTATCCCTATGTACCCCTAATCTGCTGCCCCTAACACCGCCGACCCCTACATAATATTTATTAACCCTTAATCTGCCGCCCCCAACGTCGCCGCCACCTACCTACAATTATTAACCCCTAATCTGCCGACCGGACCTCACCGCTACTATAATAAATGTATTAACCCCTAATCCGCCTCACTCCCGCCTCAAAAACCCTATAATAAATAGTATTAACCCCTAATCTGCCCTAATTTAGGTTAGGATTTATTTTACAGGTAATTTTGTATTTATTTTAACTAGGTAGCTATTAAATAGTTATTAACTATTTAATAGCTATTGTACCTGGTTAAAATAAATACAAAGTTGCCTGTAAAATAAATATTAATCCTAAAATAGCTACAATATAATTATTATTTATATTGTAGCTATATTAGGGTTTATTTTACAGGTAAGTATTTAGCTTTAAATGGGAATAATTTATTTAATAAGAATTATTTTATTTCGTTAGAATAAAATTATATTTAATTTAGGGGGGTGTTAGGGTTAGGGTTAGACTTAGCTTTAGGGGTTAATACATTTATTAGAGTAGCGGCGAGGTCCGGTCGGCAGATTAGGGGTTAATAAGTGTAGGTAGGTAGCGGCGACGTTGGGGGGGGCAGATTAGGGGTTAATAAATATTATGTAGGGGTCGGCGATGTTAGGGGCAGCAGATTAGGGGTACATAGGGATAATGTAGGTGGCGGCGGTGTGCGGTCGGCAGATTAGGGGTTAAAAAAATTTAATAGAGTGGCGGCGATGTGGGGGGGCCTCGGTTTAGGGGTACATAGGTAGTTTATGGGTGTTAGTGTACTTTAGAGCACAGTAGTTAAGAGCTTTATGAACCGGCGTTAGCACAGAAAGCTCTTAACTCCTGGCTTTTCTCTGCGGCTGGAGTCTTGCCTTTAGATTTCTAACGCTTACTTCAGCCAAGACTCTAAATACCAGCGTTAGAAAGATCCCATTGAAAAGATAAGATACGCAATTGGCGTAGGGGGATCTGCGGTATGGAAAAGTTGCGGCTGGAAAGTGAGCGTTAGACCCTTTCCTGACTGACTCTAAATACCAGCGGGCGGTAAAAACCAGCGTTAGGACCCTCTAACGCTGGTTTTGACGGCTAACGCAGAACTCTAAATCTAGGCGTATGTTTTTGCGTGGTATTTCCATAGTGCCAGTATTACAGGTTGTGCGGTGAGGCTAAAATGCTTGCGTTTCAGCCTATACTGACACGATCCGTTCCGCTATCTGAGATCAGTAGTTATGAGTTTTGTGCAACAAAACTGTTACACAAAATTCATAACTAAACTAAACACCCATAACCTACCTATTAACTCCTATTCCGCCACCCTCCTGCATTGTGGTGAGAAGTCTTCAGATGGCGAGAAGTCTTCATCTAGCGGAGCGTCCTCTTCATACGGTCGCCGTGGTACACTGAATCTTCAATGCAAGGGAGCCTTTTCAAAATGGCGTCCCTTGCATTCCTATTGGCTGATTTGATTTTGAAATTCAAATCAGCCAATAAGATGAGAGCTACTGAAATCCTATTGGCTGTTCAAATCAGCCAATAGGATGAGAGCTACTGAAATTCTATTGGCTGATTTGTCTTGAAGGATGGACCAGCTCCGCCGGGATGAAGATAGAAGACTCTGCTGAATGAAGATAGAAGATGTCGCCTGGATGAAGATAAAAGACGCCGCCTGTATGGATGAAGACCTCGCCGCCTGGATGAAGACTTCTCACTACCTGGATGTCCGGACTTCAGAGACTGTAAGTGGATCGTTGGGAGTTAGTGTTAGGTTTTTGTTTTTACTTTTTTTGGGTGTTTTTTTTTTTTAGATTAGGGTTTGTTTTTTTTAAGCAAAAGAGCTAAATGCCCTTTTAAGGGCAATGCCCATACAAATGCCCTTTTCAGGGCAATGGGTAGCTTATGCTTTTGTTAGAGTTAGGGTTTTTATTTTGGGGGTTGGTTGGGTGGTGAGTTTTACTGTTGAGGGGAGTCTTTGTATTTTTTTACAGGGAAAAGAGCTGATTTCTTTAGGGCAATGCCCTACAAAAGGCCCTTTTAAGGGCTATTGGTAGTTTATTGTAAGCTAGGTTTTTTTTTTATTTTGTGGGGGGCTTTTTTATTTTTATAGGGCTATTAGATTAGGTGTATTTGTTTTTATTTTGGATAATTTTGTTTGTTTATTTTTCGTAATTTAGTGTTTGTTATTTTTTGTAATTTAATTTAGTGTTTTTTTATTTTTTGCAATTTTAGATTTAATTTTTTTAGTAGTGTTAGATTTTTTAATGTTTAATTTAGTTTATTTAATTGGTAGTTATTTTAATTTAAGTATAATAGTTGTTAGGTTAATTTATAGTTTAAACTTAGTTTTTTTAATTTCACAGGTAAGTTTTTATTTATTTGAAGATAGGGATATTGTAATTTTAATTTAAAGTTAGGGGGTTGTTAGGTTTAGGGGTTAATAGTTTAATTTATTTTTTGCAATGTGGGAGGTTGGCGCTTTAGGGGTTAATAGGTTTATTTAGTGGCGGCAGTGTCGGGGAGCGGCAGAATAGGGGTTAATAAATTTATTACAGTGGCGGCGATGTTGGGGTGCGGGGAATAGGGGTAAATAACTTTATTATAGTGGCGGCGATGTCGGGAGCGGCAGATTAGGGGTTAATAACTTTATTTAGGTGTTGGCGATGTCGGGGGCGGCAGATTAGGAGTGTTTAAAATAGGGGTTTATGTGTTTAGGGTGTTAGGTTTAAACTTAACTTTTTTTTCCCCATAGACATCAATGGGGTTGCATTACGGCGATCGCCATTCCACACTTCAGGTGTTAGGTTTTTTTCTAACACCTTCTCCCCATTGATGTCTATGGGGAAAGCGTGCACGAGCACGTCAAAGCAGCCTTTGGATTTTGTACGGTATGGAGCTCATCGCCACCATATTGCACACACAAGGCGGCTTTTTAGAAACTCGTAATCGCAGCGATAAGGAGGGTGAAATAACCCAACTTTTGTTGCGTTCGTTTCACACACTCTATAGCGCAAAACTTGTAATCTAGGTGATAGTAATCAATTTAGTTTTCTTAATAACTGTATTTTGTTGCCTGCAAAATGATTTTGTTTAAATACATTAGATGACAGGAGATATAGTATGTCACAGAAAATTTCAGAACATTGAGAATTCCTAAATTCAGATTTGGCAAACATGGGAAAATACATAGGGCTAGATTACAAGTGGAGCGCTAATTTATCGTCCTTTTATGGGCGTGTGATAAATAACCAGCCATTATAAGTTGCTGGTTATTGTTACCGCAAGCTCACGGTAGCAATTAGCGTTCATAGAATTAACTAGAGATCAGATCTGGTTAATTTTATAAATATCCCCCAATTGGTATCAAAATTATGTATAGTGTGTATTTATTATAATAATAAAATGTAGCATCTATAATTTTTATTAAAAATAACTGCACAAAGCAGTTTTTTGGGCTTAATGTTGGTGGGTATGGGGTGTTAGAAAAAAAAAATAGCACTGAAAAGTGCCTTTACATTGCGGTTTCTGGGCACTGTGTGTTCCCTGTAAATATATGTGTATATAAATATTTATATTTATGTTTTAATATGTGTATGTACACATGTAAACACATAAATATATATGTATATAAACATATACATATATATTTCAATCTTTGATGGCATGAGAAAGAGGCTCCTATAGAAGCTCACTTTCGTGAGCGCAAAGCTTCCCTACAATGTGATGCAAGGTAGTGTTCGCATTGTGGCTAACTTGTAATACCAGCGCACATTTGCATGAACTGGTATTACTAAGTGGAGCGGAAATATCTAACCCATAACCGGCTGTTTTGTTTAGCTGGCTTTTTCAGAAACCAACTAGTATGCAAAAAATTTGAAGCTAATGAAAAAATATCATTGTGTGCACACTTGCCAGTTGTTATAGTGTTAATACAATCTCAAATGATAACATATTTGCAATTAAACTTTTCTTTATCATTTTTTGTCAAAATATAATTACAATTTTAATAACTTCCAAACAAAGATAAACGGGCATTAAGATATTAATATCATATTTGTAACTGCATTTCATAATTTAAAACGTGATTTGTTCGCTTTTATAACCTTTCAATAAAATGAGATTCTTTTGTTTGTTAAAATTTGAACCAAGTTTAAACTGAGATTAACAGCTCAGAAGTAAAAAATTCTAACGGCTAGATTACAAGTTTTTTGGGTAAAAACTTGCGGAGCTAACACTCCTTTTTTTTTCCAGTGCTCACTTTAACAACGCTGGTATTACAAGTTTTCTGAATGGCTGTGTTAGCCTCAGAAAAGTGAGCGTTGAGCAAATTTAGCACCACTTCTCCCTGTAATACCAGCGTTGCTTACGGTAGCGGTAAGCTGGCAAAACATGCTCGTGCACGATTTCCCCATAGGAAGCAATGGGGCTGAGCTGGCTAAAAAAAAAACTAACACCTGCAAAAAAGCAGCGTTCAGCTCCTAACGCAGCCCCATTGTTTCCTATAGGAAAACACTTTTTAAGTCTACACCTAACACCCTAACATGAACCCAGAGTCTAAACACCCCTAACCTTATACTTATTAACCCCTAATCTGCCCCCCCCTGACATCATCGCCACCTGCATTATATTATTAACCCCTAATCTGCCGCTCCGGACACCGCCACCTACATTATAGCTATGAACCCCTAATCTGCTACCCCTAACATCGCCGACACCTACATTATATTTATTAACCCCTAATCTGCCGCCCCCAATGTCGCCACCACCTAACTACAATTATTAACCCCTAATCTGCCGCCCCCAATGTCGCCGCTACTATAATAAAGTTATTAACCCCTAAACCTAAGTCTAACCCTAACACCCCCCTAAGTTGAATATAATTTAAATACATCTAAATAAAATTACTATAATTAAATAAATTATTCCTATTTAAAACTAAATACTTACCTATAAAATAAACCCTAATATAGCTACAATATAGCTAATAGTTACATTGTAGCTATTTTAGGATTTATATTTATTTTACAGGCAACTTTGTATTTATTTTAACTAGGTACAATAACTATTAAATAGTTAATAACTATTTAATACCTACCTAGTTAAAATAATTACAAAATTACCTGTAAAATAAATCCTAACCTAAGTTACAAATACACCTAACACTACACTATCAATAAATTAATTAAATAAATTAACTACAAATATCTAAAATAAAATACAATTAAATAAACTAAACTATATTACAAAAACAAACAAACACTAAATTACAAAAAATAAAAAAATATTACAAGAAGTTTTATCTAATTACACCTAATCTAAGCCCCCTAATAAAATAAAAAAGCCCACAAAATAATAAAATTCCCTACCCTAAACTAAATTACAAAGTAATCAGCTCTTTTACCAGCCCTTAAAAGGGCTTTTTGCGGGGCATTGCCCCAAAGTAATCAGCTCTTTTACCTGTAAAAAAAAGAAATACAATACCCCCCCAACATTACAACCCACCACCCACACACCCCTACTCTAAAACCCACCCGATCCCCCCTTAAAAAAACCTAACACTACCCCATTGAAGATCACCATACCTTGAGCCGTCTTCAGCCAGCCGGGCACCGATGGGGGAGAAGAGGACATCCGGACCGGCACAAGTCTTCTTCCGATCCAGCCAGAAGTCTTCATCCGATCGGGGCAGAAGAGGTCCTCCATCTAGCAGAAGTCTTCATCCAAGCACCATCTTCTATCTTCATCCATCGGGCACGGAGCGGCTCCATCTTCAAGACATCCGATGCGGAGCATCCTCTTCTTTCCGACGAATGAAGGTTCCTTTAAATGACGTCATCCAAGATGGCGTCCCTCGAATTCCGATTGGCTGATAGGATTCTATCAGCCAATCGGAATTAAGTTAGGAAAAATCTGATTGGTTGATTTAATCAGCCAATCGGATTGAATTTCAATCCGATTGGCTGATTGGATCAGCCAATAGAATGCAAGGTCATTCGAGGGATGCCATCTTGGATGATGTCATTTAAAGGAACCTTCATTCGTAGTTAGTCGTTGGAAAGAAGAGGATGCTCCTCGTCGGATGTCTTGAAGATGGACCCACTCCGCCCCGGATGGATGAAGATAGAAGATGCCGCTTCAATGAAGACTTCTGCTGGATGGAGAACCTCTTTTGCCCCGATCGGATGAAGGCTTCTGGCCGGATCGGTGATCTTCAATGGGGTATAGTGTTAGGTTTTTTTTTAAGGGGGGATCGGGTGGGTTTTAGAGTAGGGGTGTGTGGGTGGTGGGTTGTAATGTTGGGGGGGTATTATATTTCTTTTTTTTTTACAGGTAAAAGAGCTGATTACTTTGGGGCAATGCCCCGCAAAAAGCCCTTTTAAGGGCTGGTAAAAGAGCTGATTACTTTGTAATTTAGTTTAGGCTAGGGAATTTTATTATTTTGGGGGGCTTTTTTATTTTATTAGGGGGCTTAGATTAAGTGTAATTAGATTAAACTTCTTGTAATATTTTTTTATTTTTTGTAAAGTATTTGGTTTTTTTTTGTAATATAGTTTAGTTTATTTAATTGTATTTTATTTTAGATATTTGTAGTTAATTTATTTAATTAATTTATTGATAGTGTAGTGTTAGGTGTATTTGTAACTTAGGTTAGGATTTATTTTACAGGTAATTTTGTAATTATTTTAACTAGGTAGCTATTAAATAGTTATTAACTATTTAGTAGCTATTGTACCTAGTTAAAATAAATACAAAGTTGCCTGTAAAATAAATATAAATCCTAAAATAGCTACAATGTAGCTATTAGTTATATTGTATCTATATTAGGGTTTATTTTATAGTTAAGTATTTAGTTTTAAATAGGAATAATTTATTTAATTATAGTAATTTTATTTAGATGTATTTAAATTATATTTAACTTAGGGGGGTGTTAGGGTTAGGGTTAGACTTAGGTTTAGGGGTTAATAACTTTATTATAGTAGTGGCAACATTGGGGAGATTAGGGGTTAATAATTGTAGGTAGGTGGCGGTGATGTTAGGGACGGCAGTTTAGGGGTTAATAAAATGTATTATAGTGTTTGCGAGGCGGGAGTGTGGTGATTTAGGGGTTAATACATTTATTATAGTGGCGGCGATGTCCGGTCAGCAGATTAGGGGTTAATAAGTGTAGGTAGGTGGCGGCGACGTTGGGGGGCAGATTAGGGGTTAATAAATATAATGTAGGTGTCGGCGATGTTAGGGGCACAAGATTAGGGGTTCATAGGTATAATGTAGGTGGCGGCGATGTCCGGTCGGCAGATTAGGGGTTAATAAGTGTAGGTAGGTGGCGGCGACATTGGGGGGGTAGATTAGGGGTTAATAAATATAATGTAGGTGTCGGCGATATTAGGGGCACAAGATTAGGGGTTCATAGGTATAATGTAGGTGGCGGCGATGTCTGGTCGGCAGATTAGGGGTTAAAACATTTTATTATAGTGTTTGTGATGTGGGGGGGCCTCGGTTTAGGGGTTAATAGGTAGTTTATAGGTGTTAGTGTACTTTGTAGCACTTTAGTTAAGAGCTTTATGTTCCGGTGTTAGCCCATAAAACTCTTAACTACTGACTTTTATATGCGGTAGAAGTCTTGGAGGTAGAGGCTGTACCGCTCACTTCTTCCAAGACTTGTAATACCAGCGTTAGGAAAATCCCATTAATAAGATAGGATACGCAATTGACGTAAGGGGATTTGCGGTATGGAAAAGTCGCGGAAATACCAGCGGGCGTTAAAAAGCAGCGTTAGGACCCCTTAACACTGTTTTTTAAAGCTAACGCAGAACTCGTAATCTAGGCGTAAATGTTTTACAACATTTTTTTAGAGAAGATGTACAAAAAAACTGTGTGAAAGGTATTTTCAAATGGTGGAAATAGGGTTTTAGTGGAGTCTGAATGATAAGAATCTCATGAGTTGATATGGTGCTAATCATTTGAAAGACCTTAAAAATAATTTTCTGCTGGATATGAATGGTTTTGAATTTGAAAACAGTTTATTGCACTAACCTGTGCAAAAAGCTATTTTAACAGATTGGAATATACCCCAGAGGAATCTCTGACCTGGAATAAAAATAATATAAATTGATTACACCTTCCTAGCAGCCTCATCTTAAATAACTGTAGGCAGTTTTGAAGCCCATATCTCAGAAGGATAGAAAAAAACTTAAGAGGAAGTCTACCAAAATGATAAATAGTCTAAAAACAAAAGCAAAGATGTCCCATTCTTGATACGAATGGCTTAGCCAAATGATGGGATGATGTAAGCTTTCAGGAATACTAACAGGTAGTTTACGAGTTTTGCAATACGACTTTTAACGCTGAAAAAATGGCCATTCCAGAGTAATGTCCAGTAAAGCATATTACGAGTCGTGTCGGTATAGCTATACCGCAAGCATTTTAGCCTGTAACGCAACGTCCATTCCGCACTTAAAAAATTATGTTTTTGCGTGGGATTGTCATAGCGCTGGTATTACAGGTTGTGCGGTGAGGCTAAAAAGCTTGCGTTACAGCCTACACCGACACGATTAATACCGCCATCTGAGAGCAGTAGTTATGAGTTTTCCACCACAAAAATGTTTCACAAAACTCATAACTAAAATGTTACAAAGTACACTAACACCTATTAACCTCTAAACCGCCAACCTCCCAAAAACTATATTAAACCTATTAACCCCTAATCTGACACCCACCCACCCACATCGCGACTATTAAATAAATGTATTAACCCCTAATCTGCCGCTCCCCAACATCACCGCCTCTATAATAAAGTTATTAATCCATATTCCGCTGCTCCCTGACATCGTAGACACTATAATAAAGTTATTAACCCCTAAACCTCTGGCCTCCCACATCTCAGCAACTGAATAAACCTATTAGCCCCTAAACCTCCGGCCTCCCACATCTCTGCCACTAAATAAACCTATTAACCCCTAAACCGCCGGCCCCCCACATTGCAAAACACTAAATTAAACTATTATCCCCTAAACCTAACACCCCCCTAATTTTAAATTAAAATGACAATGTAACTATCTTAAAATAAATAAAAACTTACCAAGGGAAATAAAAATAAACCTAACATTAAACTATATATTAACCTAACCTTAGTATTCTAATAAAATAAAAAATACTACCAATTAAAAAATCTAAATTACAAATTTAAAAAAACCTAACACTACGAGAAAAATGAAAAAAATCTAAAATTACAAAAAATAATAAACACTAAATTACGAAAAATAAAAAACACTAAGCTTACAAAAAATAATACATGAAATGAATTATTGAATGAAAAACAATTACACCTTATCTAATAGCCCTATAAAAATAAATAAGCCCCCCAAACTAAAAACACCCCATAGCCTACAATAAACTACCAATAGCCCTTAAAAGGGCCTATTGTAGGGCATTGCCCTAAGTTAAACAGCTATTTTACCTGTAAAAAAAATACAAAGTCCCCCAAATGTCGAATCCATGGCAACCTGCCAAAGATGAGACACGACAACCCTCAGAAGATGACAGTAATGACAAGTAGTCATCAACTATAGGTAATCTGGTTAAAGTAATACCAAGTAGTCATGAAATATTGGAGAATCTGAAGCAAAAGGAGTGGTATGTATCATGATTTTAATTTCTTCTCTACACACAATGACATCTGGGGGAGACTCTTTCTGAGCATATCCCAGCTCCAGCTGCACTTACCCAGAAATCCCATGCCTTAGAAACCAGGAAGAGAAAGGTATATAGGACTTTAAAGAGCTAGATAGGGGTAAGTATTTAAACACAATAATCATAGCTCAATAGGATTAAATACAAGTTATTTCTTTATTAGTTAAATAATACATTTGTTATTTATTATGTATCTAATAAAGAAGGAGCCTTTATTGAATCCTATGGAGTTCTGATTATTTTGGATCAAGAAGCGATGGATTTCATAATATAGCTCCAAGGTGACCTGGTGTTCTTATTGAAAAAAATCTTTAGCCACATAAAAATTATATTTTCATGGGAGAGCTCCATAGGGCTAGCCATGCTCTCATCAGCCAGTGATGGAGGAGAAACTCTACATGCCCTGAGGGGAATAGAGTTGTTTAGACTAAGGTGCCACTATTGATCCCTATGAATATGGAGGGCTTTCAGTGAGAAAATGTTCTTTTTAATTTATATCTGCTCTGCTGTTTTTTGTAATATATATATATATATATATATATATATATATATATATATATATATATATATATATATAAATATATACAGGTATAGCTAAATATACAGATATATATAGAAATAAATATTTAGAAATACAAAGAATAATTTATTTTAAGTGAAGAACATTGGCATGTAAAATATTTACAGTAAAAACCATAATTCATATTGATATTCAATGAAAGTAAATTTCCTTTTTTTTTATGTATTTGAGTGGAAACGGCTCCAAAGTATGTATAAATGTATAGATGTGTTTATGCATGTATATACACATATAAACACATAAATACACATGTATATACATATGTATATATACATACATACACATATTTAGATATGTATATATATATATATATATATATATATATATATATATATATATATATATATTAAAATTATGGGGGGGAGATAAAAAACTGAAATTAAAATCCTCCATGTCTCAAAATTAAATCAATGTAAATATTTGCATAGGAAATTAGTACATCTAAGCAAGTATCCCCGCTTGCCCCCAGAAATTCTTAATATGCATTGGAAACATTGCATATTAAGAATTTCTGGGGGCAAGCGGGGATACTTGCTTAGATGTACTAATTTCCTATGCAAATATTTACATTGATTTATATATATATATATATATATATATATATATATATATATATATATATATATATATATATATACACACACACACAGTCATGGCCAAAAATATTGGCACCCCTGCATTTCTGTCAGATAATGCACCACTTCCCTTAGAAAATTTTATTGGTATGACATAAAAAAGTGGAGAAAAAAAGCCAAATCTGACACATGCCACCAAAACTCCAAAATGGACTGGACAAAATTATTGACATCTTCTCAAAATTGTAAGAAAAAAATTGTATTCTAAGTTTGTGATGCTCCTGTAATTTGTAAATAAACTCACCTGTATCAATAAACAGGTGCTGACAATATAGAAATCACAACGGCAACCAGTTAAAATGCAGAAAAATCGTCTCAATCTTTCTGTTGTGTGTCTCTGTGTGCCACACTGAGCATGGAGAAGAGAAAGAGCAGCAAAGAATTGTCTGAGGATTTGAGAACAAAAATTGTGGAAAAGCATTGGCAATCTCAAGATTACAAGTCCATCTCTAGAGATCTTAATGTTCCTGTGTCCATTGTGCATAACATTGTCAAGAAGTTTACAGCCCATGGCACTGTAGCTAATTTCCCTGGACATTGACGAAAGAGAAAAATATATCAAAGATTGCAACTAAGGATTGTTCGAATGGTGGATAAAGAACCTCGATCAACTTCCGGACAAATTCAAGCACAGGGTACAAATGTGTCAGCTCGCACTATACGTCACCATCTGAATGAAAAGGGACGCTATGGTAGGAGACCCAGGAGGACCCCACTGCTGACACAGAAACATAAAAAAGCCAGATTGTAGTTTGCCAAAACTTACCTGAGGAAGCCAAAATCATTTTTGGAGAATGTGCTGTGGACAGACAAAACAAAATTACAGCTTTTTGGTAAAGCCCATCATTCTGCTGTTTTCAGAAAAAGAAATGAAGCTTTTAAAGAAAAAAATGCAGTCCCTATAGTAAAACATGTTGGAGGTTCACTGATGTTTTGGGGTTGCTTTGCTGCTTCAGGCACTGGATGTCTTAAATGTGTGCATGGCGTTATGAAATCTGAAGACTACCAAATAATTCTGTGGTGCAATGTAGGGTCTAGTGTCAGAAAGTTTGGTCTCCATCAGAGGTCATGGGTCTTACAGCAGGTCAATGACCCAAAACACATGTCAAAAAGCACTCAGAAATGGTTTAAGACAAAACACTGGAGAGTAGTGAACTGGCCAGCAAAGAGTCCAGATCCCAATCCCATAGAGCACCTGTTGAGAGATCTCAAAACAGCAGTTGGAAAAGGAACCCTTCCAATCTGAGAGACATGGAGCAGTTGGTGAAGGAGGAGTGGTCCAAAATTCCAGTAGAGAGGTGTAAGAAATTCATTGAAGGTTACAGGAGGCGATTGATTTCAGTTATTTTTTCCAAGGAGTGTGCTACCAAATATATGGAGTTTTGCGTGGAATGTGTCAGATTTAGCTTTTTTCTCCACTTTTTTGTGTCATACCAATACAAACAAAAGAAATAAACATGAAAATGCCTAAACATTTGTAATTGCAACAATTTTCTGGGCAAAGTGATGCATTGCTTGACAGAAATGCAGGGGTGCCAATATTTTTGGCCATGACTGTATATATATGTATATGTACAGTATATGTATGTATGTATATATATAATATATATATATATATATATATATATATATATATATATATATATTATAGCCCTTTTCATCCAAATACCTTGTCACATGCCTTTTAAGAGTCCTATTAAATAAATCAGAGAAGACGCCTCATAGTGTAACACAACAAAACCAGACTTTAAGAAATTACATGAGAACGACTCATATTTGGTGAAGCACAACAAGGTGCAATTCAGGCAGGCCGGAACCTCAGGGTCACCTGGATAACTCACATCCAATTTTAGATTGGACTGTTTGCTATACTACTGCTATTTACACTAGCCTACTGTTGACGCCTCTATTTATATAATTTCAGTATCATATATACATATATTTATACACACCTTTTAACCCTTATAACTTTTTTTGATAACAATATTTCTATAAATATTTTATTAGATAGTGTATGAGTGTAACACTTTATTTTAATGTATTTATGTTATGTTTGGTGCAACGTTTTATTTATTCCTAACCCTTTATGCGAGGACTTCAGTTGCGCTAACATTTAGTTTGCGCTTGTGCGGTCGCATCTTCTTTCAACTTATAATATGTAATATGAGCGCAAGTTAACTTGGGAGCGATACTTCAATATTGCGTGCACGCTAATGATAGCAATTAAACGGTTGATAACATGACAACAATACTAGTGCCCATTTTTAAGGAATCTTTAATAAACTTAATTTTTAACTTAAGATGCCTTCAATTGCTATGCGTGATATGGTATAGAGCTACCAATGCTGAGTAACAGCCCGATAAGTAACAGCCTCCTTCATGCAGAGTGAGGAAGAGTGTGACAATGTAAAATTCAGATCTTTACAGGCATATATCTGGACCAAATAAGGTACAAGTCTATATTATGTATTTCAGCTGCTGTGTAGATATATAACTGAGTTACAACCAGTTACTGACTAGGAACATAGCTCTGTTTTTTTTTTTATTGTAGACAAACACAACATAAAGTTACAATTTCAAGCTCTAAAGCAAGTATTTAATGAGTTAAATAATTTTAATTTCTATTTCCATGTGATATCAAGAGGTTCATATACACCATGATTTGAAAAATGGGTCTCTACTCCTTATAAAGGGAGATTTCAATTTTGTGTTGGTTTAGTTTTGTTACAAAGAGCGTCACTCTATTTTATTTCTCAAAACTTTATGGTTGTGATTTTTTTTTAAATTCCACTGAGTTTTTATAAAGTAATGAATGCCACCATGTCTAAGCTTAAGTTGTATCCAATACAAGGTTAGACCAGCACTTACACCAGGTACTTATGGAACAGCCGTGGGTCACTGCCAAACCCACAAATATTATAGCAAATAACAAGGAGGCTGTATCCAAAAAAGGTTAAAATCCCTTTATTATTAAAGCATGGGGATCAGCATAGAACACAATGTTTCGGTTTGGTCCCCTTAATCATGTGATACCACTGTGTCATACAATGCCCTAATTTATAGCACTTCCCATAAATCAATTATAGCAATTAATCAATTACAATTCAGTTGATTAAATAGGGCAAATAGTATAAAAAGTCAAGTAACAAAACTACACAAAATGTATACAATATATAAAAAGGGTAATTTAAAAACAATAATACCTAATATTATATTACATTACAACCAGCAAAGTATATCCAGCTTAATATTGTGAAATAAATGCCTGCAAAGCATTTTAGCTAGACCTGAATATCAGATGTTAAATGAATAAACGCTCAAATTCATAAAGATATTACACGTCTACTAATAAAAAACTGACCAATTGATTTCTTTATTCATTTCCTTAGGCTACATAGTGTTTAGTCTGAATATCCAAAAGACCTCACATTGCTTCAAGAGCAATTCCCTACTGCCCCCCTGCCTAGGGATGTCAACATTCCCATTGACCTGGAAGCGTAATTAATTAATTTGGTGGCCAAACTGTAAAAACTGGGGAAAAAAATCACAGGTCCCTTACTAACCCCCCTGGTCGCCCCATTGTGGCAGGAACCAACTCTATTTTCTCTCACATAGCTGTTTTTCTTGACAAAATTCTGCATCCACATGTGGAACAATCCAGTACATTCATCAGGGACACGGGGTACTTCCTAGGGAAGTTACACAATTTACAAATATTTACAGATAAATTTATACTTTATTCCCTTGATGTTACCAGCCTTTACACGGCCATCACACATGAGAGTGGGTTGGGGGCTGTTAGATCTGTTTTATATTCCTGTGGTCTTTATAATGAAGGACAGATATATTTTCTCTTGCAGCTTTTGGAGATGATTAAGTATAGAAAGAAAAAAAAGAGTAGCTTATTTTAAGCACTCAGGGAAATACTAAATTAGGTCCAAAAGAGAGGACACACAATGAAACAGAGGGGTTCTCAATCCTCACCACAATTTGAGGGAAAAAATAAAAAATAAAACTTAACATTTATTATATCAAGAAAATAAAAAAAGAGAAATATAAAATCAGTTTAAAAACGCTTAAAACAAGAAATAACATACAGGGACATAAAAGGTCCAAATCACAGTATTGTTAAAATCACGCAGCAAACACCTATACAATCAAATATTAGGCCTTATACCAGAAAGGTTCAAAGGAGGTAATTTTCAGAAAAAGCAGGATTCGAAACGTGCGTCAGGCACTTTGCGACATGATTAGGTCCTGACCAGGGGGCCTTTGGTATTGTATTGCAGCTATATTTGATATTTTCTATTTGCTTTATTGATTTAACCCTATACTAGATGCTTTTGTGGTACCAGATTAGGACAGGAATACCCAGTGTTTTTAAATAATTGTGTAGGAGCAACACGTGAGACTAGCAGTTTGCCAATCCCTTTTTTGTGGTTCTCCTTAGGGAGATATTATAGTCACCGGTAGACTCTATATTAGGGCTCATTTTATTTTATGTTACACTATATAATGGGGATAATTAGCTAATTTGAACCTTTCTGGTATTAGGCCTAATATTTGATTGTATAGGTGTTTACTGCGTGATTTATACAATACTGGGATTTGGACTTTTCATGTCCCTGTATGTTATTTCTTGTGTTTTAAAAGTAATTTTATATTTCTCTTTTTTTATTTTCTTGATATAATAAATGTTAAGTTTTATTTTTTATTTTTTCCCCTCATATTGTGGTGAGGATTGAGAACCCCTCTGTTTCATTGTGTCTCCTCTCTTTTGGACCAATCTAATTTAGTGTTTCCCAGAGTGCTTAAAAGATGCAACTCTTTTGTTTCTTTTTGTGTTTAATTATTTATATCTGCATCTAGCACCACCTGTCCCATTCAGGTTACTTATTGTATGATATATATACTCCTTAATTATTTAATCAATAGATTTTGGAGATTGTATTATAGAATAATTATTTTCTTTTTTAAAGATTCGTTCTTTTTACAGCTACAAGGGACTGCCATGGGCTCCAATGTTGCACATAATTACGCCAATATCTTTATGAATTCCTTTGAGGAAAAATTTGTTTTTGAAAATGAGGTGTTTTGTCAGTGTGGTGCCACCTGGTGGTGCTACATTAACGATATTTTTGGTGTGTGGGTTGGTGACATTGGAGTTCTGGCCCAATTTGTGGACGAATTGAATAGGTGTACTTACCATATAAAATTCAAACTGACGTGGTCTGAAACTAGAAAAGATTTCCTGGATGTGTCTGTAATTAAGAAAGGGGCTGGATTTAGTACTGATATCTTTTGCAAAGAGACAGATCCCAACAGTCTCTTGAAATATGACTGTGCCTATCAACTGTCCCTAATCAAGTCCCTACCCCAAAGCAAGCTTTTTAGGGTGAGAAAGTAGTTTCAGATGAGAATACTGTCCTCCTGAGGTTGGAAGAAATGGGCCATACATTTCTTGTAGGGGGTTATCCACAGGCTTTGATAGATCAGGTCACTACTGAGGTTAGAGCAACTCCTAGAAATGATTTGATAGGTAAACAATTGGCAAAGAAAAAGGAAAAGAGGTTAACCTTTCTATCTGAATTCAGATTCTCAGTGGAACTCTGTCAGCTTAAGAAATCAATTCAGATTAGTGTTATCTGAACATCTTAAGGACGAGCTATCACGTATTGAACCCCCAGAGACAATGGAATCACTTATAAAAATAAGTATTGCCATGGATAGAAATAGATAGAGAGAGGAGGGCTGAGAAGTTACACCCTGAAGCCACACCAAGACGTTACACAACTTATCAAAGTGAAAAAACTCCCAATATGTCTGTTCCTATGGAGATTGGGACTATCAGAGGACCTTTGTCTTTAGAAGAGAAACAAAGAAGGAGGGTTTCTAACTTGTGTATGTATTGCGGTAACAAGGATCACAGTGTTTCTTCCTGTCCAATCTTAAACAGACAAAAGAGGGGTAAGATTTGTTTTGTCAATCCTAACATTAATTCTACACATGGTACTTATCTAACACTTGCATTGTCTTTACAGTGGGACCAACATCATCTCAAGAGTGAGGCACTGATCGACTCTGGCGCATATGGCAGTTTCATAGATCAATCCCTTGTAAATAGAAATAAAATCCCCAGTGTGTTAAAGCAAAACCCTGTCTTTGTGAAGGTTATTGATGGCTCTACTTACTTAAAGAGTCCAATCACACATCACACGATTCCTATACACGTTTCTGACATGAATGGGCATAGTGAATTTATCACTTTTGATATCATACCTAGTTCTTTACATCCTTTGATTTTGGGGTTCCCTTGGTTAAAGAAACACAATCCCAGCATAAATTGGGCCTCAAACACAATTACATTTTCGTCCACTTACTGTTCCTCCACTTGTTTTCCCTACGTTGAAATAAAGAATCTTCAGCCTCAGATACCCTTAGTATACTCAGAGTTTTCGGACATTTTTGACCCAAAGGAAGCAGAAAACTTGCCTCCACATAGACCCAACGATTGCCCCATTGACACTAAACCTGGGTCAATTATTCCTTTTGGGCGAATCTATCCTCTATCCCAGAATGAGTTAAAACATCTCAGGGAATACCTAGATGATAACCTTAGAAAGGGTTTTATTTCAACTTCAACTTCCTCAGCAGCTGCTGGGATTTTCTTTGTTACAAACAAAGATGGTTCCTTACGTCCGATTATAGATTATAGAGGATTAAATTCTGTTACAATAAAATACAGATATCCATTACCTCTGATTCCCGAGTTACTTGAGCGGTTGTCAGAAGCAACTATTTTTTCCAAGTTAGATTTGAAGGGTCCCTACAACTTAATTAGAGTAAGAAGTGGTGATAAATGGAAAACAGCATTCAGAACCCCGTTATGGTCTCTTTCAGTATAATGTGATGCCCTTCGGTCTGACCAATGTACCCGCTACCTTCCAATTCTTTATTAACAACATATTCAAAGATTTAATGGATGTATGCGTGGTAATATATCTTGATGATATCTTAATTTATTCTAAAACCCTAACTGATCACATTAAACATGTTGGATGGGTCCTGGCTAGGCTGAGAGAACATCAGTTATACGCCAAAGCTGAGAAATGTGAGAGAACATCAGTTATACGCCAAAGCTGAGAAATGTGAGTTCCACGTAACGACAATGACATTTTTGGGGTATATAAACTCCCCTAATGGAATTAACATGGATCCAACGAAGGTGTCATCAATAATCAACTGGCCTATCCCCAATTCAGTTAAATCTTTACAGAGGTTCTTAGGCTTTTGCAATTTTTATAGGAGATTCATCAACGGCTTTTCAAGTATTGTACAACCCCTAACTAGTCTAACAGGTAAGACTCGTTTCACTTGGACCTCTCAAGCTCAAGAAGCGTTTGAAAATTTAAAGGACTGTTTCTCTTCTGCTCCTGTTTTACATCTACCAGACCCAGACTCTCAATTCTTCCTAGAGGTTGATGCTTCCAATGTGGGGTTAGGCGCAATTTTATCTCAACAAGAGAAACCCACTTCAAAATATCATCCTGTAGCGTTCTATTCTCGCCTTCTTACTAGTGCTGAAAAGAATTATTCAGTGGGAGACCTGGAACTTTTAGCCATTAAAAGCGCTATAGAACACTGGAGACACCTCCTCGAGGGAACAACTTCACCTTTTATAGTATTCACCGATCATAAAAACTTACAATACCTCAAGAAAAATAAAACTCTGTCTTCACGACAAGTACGGTGGTCTCTCTTTTTGGATCGGTTCAATTTTTTGATCACTTACAGACCTGGTTCAAAAAACACTCAAGCGGACGCTCTTTCACGCTCCTTCGAGAAACATACTGAAAAGGACGATCCACAACAAGTCATGTCTTCCAACAAATTTCTAGCTCTTACCTCAACATTACAAAGTGATCTACTCTCCGCCTCACAGATGGATTCCACCATTCCTTCCATTTGTAATAAGGACAATACTTCCGGATTATACTATTACAAAAATCGGATATATGTCCCACCAACTGTAAGGAACAATCTTATACATCTCCATCATGAAACACCTAAGTCTGGACATCCAGGAGTCTCAAAAACTCAGGAATTACTTAGTAGAAATTACTGGTGGCCTGGATTAAGACAAGACATTCTCGATTTCATTACTACCTGTCACATATGTGCAAAAAATAAAAAGGAACACCATCGACCTTTTGGGCTATTGCAACCTTTGCCGATACCTGAAGTACCATGGTCTATGATAGGAATGGACTTTATTGTTGAGTTGCCAGTTTCAAACACCTTCACAACTATCTTAGTAGTGGTAGATCACCTTACAAGGCTAGCTCATTTCATCCCACTAAAAAAAATTCCCAATGCACTTACTACCGCTAAAACATTCTTCTTCCACATAGTGAAGTTGCATGGATTACCAACCTTAATAGTCACCGACCGCAGCTCACAGTTCACCTCTAGGTTTTGGAAAGAATTATGCCGCCTACTCCGCATCTCTTCAAGATTGTCAACAGTCTTCCATCCTCAGTCTAACGGACTCACTGAAAGACTGAATCAAACTTTAGAGCAATACTTAAGATGCTATATTTCACAACTTCAGGATGACTGGTCAGAATGGTTACCGTTAGCAGAGTTCGCTTACAATAACTCCGTAAATTCCTCTACCAAAACCTCACCCTTTTACACCACTTATGGTTACCATCCTATGTCCTTACTTAGCTCCATTAAATCTTCAACTTCCCCTTTTGCTGTGGATTATGTAAGTAACCTTAAACAAACTATGACATCCTTAAAAACACATCTTGAAAGGACAAAAGCTACTCAAAAAATGTACTATGATAAGAAACACTTTAAATCTCCTCTCTACAAAGAAGGTGATCAGGTCTGGCTATCCACAAAGAACCTTAGACTTAAAGTTCCCAGTAAAAAGTTGGCTAACCAATACATAGGACCATTTAAGATTAAGAGGCTCATCAATCCTAACGCAGTTATTCTTAATTTACCATCCACTCTCAGGATACACCCTTCTTTTCATGTCTCTTTGCTAAAACCATATGTGGGATACAGCGATCAAAGTTCTCAGGACCCTGGCACATCTACTGTCGTGATTGATGACCAGACCGAATTTGAAGTGGAAGCAATACTGGATTCACGCCGTAGAGGTAGGAAACTTGAATACCTGGTCTATTGGAAAGGATATGGTTCGGAGGAGGATTCGTGGATACCTCTTGTGGATATACACGCTCCCCGGTTGATCACTGCTTTCCATCGACGGCATCCTAACAAACCCGGGTTGGCCCCTGGGTAGGGGCATTCCTGAAGAGGGGGATCTGTCACATTCTGTACCTTTAAGAAAGAGACCTGCCCTCTCCTCACTTGGCTATAAAGTATCAATCCACACACCTGTTCTTTGCTTGATTATTGAAGTACATAGCTACTAGTGATTGCACTTTGTACCTAGCTCTCTCAGAAGTCTTTCTGTCAACAGTTTGTTTGTTGAAACTTACTTACCAACTTTAAAAGTTACTAACTGGATTCAGCCGCTCCTCTCTGCAGCTCCATACTGCAGCTCCTCTCTGCAGCTCCACACTGCAGCTCCTCTCTGCAGCTCCACACTGCAGCTCCTCTCTGCAGCTCCTCTCTGCAGCTCCACACTGCAGCTCCTCTCTGCAGCTCCACACTGAAGCTCCCCATTACAGCTCCTCTCTGCAGCTCTTCACTACAGCTCCTCTCTGCAGCTCCTCACTACAGCTCCTGTCTGCAGCTCCTCTGTGATCCACTTCAACCAGACGCTACCTCTCACAACTAAGCTGTTTCCAAACCGCAAGTATTTCCTATAAAGACTGTGTCCTAACAAGATTCTGCTTGCCTCTGCTAAATACTGAAACTAAGTACTAAATAGAGACTTGCTTGTGAGACTGTAATCCTAACTATTTGCTCTAATCATTACTTGCTACACTAACAGCTCTGCTTACTACATACCTAAACATTTGTGCCTCATTTGCTGTTCAGTTAACCCCTGACATACTCGCTTCTCCCACAGCCTCAGTAAACCCTATCACTCTGTCTCTGAAAAGTACTACCTTAACTGTGCTACAAACATATTTGATTCATGCCTTTAATTACTGATCCCTGCTCTAAAAACATAACTTTTGAATATATTTGTCTGCTACAGTAAACACTTTATGAAAAACCCTACCTTCTAAAGTGTATTCAGTAAAAACAGCTATCTCTTATCGTAACACCTTATGCATCAATTACATATGTTTAAGGATTTAAAGAGGCAGCCACAAAACAACAATTTATATTACTGAAGTATACATACAGTTTCTTTTTATATAGTAGCTTCCTGACAGTATATATATTATATAGATATACTGTATATATATATATATATATATATATATATATATATATATATATATATATATATATATATATATTATAGCCATTTTCATTCAAATACCTTGTCACATGCCTTTTAAGAGTAACACAACAAAACCAGACTTTAAGAAATTACATGAGAACGACTCATATTTGGTGAAGCACAACAAGGTGCAATTCAGGCAGGCCGGAACCTCATGGTCACCTGGATAACTCACATCCAATTTTAGATTGGACTGTTTGCTATACTACTGCTATTTACACTAGCCTACTGTTGACACCTCTATTTATATAATTTCAGTATCATATATACATATATTTATACACACCTTTTAACCCTTATAACTTTTTTTGATAACAATATTTATAGAAATATTTTATTAGATAGTGTATGAGTGTAACACTTCATTTTAATGTATTTATGTTATGTTTGGTGCAACGTTTTATTTATTCCTAACCCTTTATGCGAGGACTTCAGTTGCTCTAACATATAGTTTGCGCTTGTGCAGTCGCATCTTCTTTCAACTTATAATATGTAATATGAGCGCAAGTTAACTTGGGAGCGATACTGCAATATTGCGTGCACGCTAATGATAGCAATTAAACGGTTGATAACATGACAACAATACTAGTGCCCATTTTTAAGGAATCTTTAATAAACTTAATGTTTAACTTAAGATGCCTTCAATTGCTATGCGTGATATGGTATAGAGCTACCAATGCTGAGTAACAGCCCGATAAGTAACAGCCTCCTTCATGCAGAGTGAGGAAGAGTGTGACAATGTAAAATTCAGATCTTTACAGGCATATATCTGGACCAAATAAGGTACAAGTCTATATTATCTATTTCAGCTGCTGTGTAAATATGTAACTGAGTTACAACCAGTTACTGACTAGGAACATAGCTCTGTTTTTTTTATTGTAGACAAACACAGCATAAAATTACAATTTTAAGCTCTAAAGCAAGTATTTAATGAGTTAAATAATTTTAATTTCTATTTCCATGTGATATCAAGAAGTTCATATACACCATGATTTGAAAAAAGGGTCTCTACTCCTTATAAAGGGAGATTTCAATTTTGTGTTGGTTTAGTTTTGTTACAAAGAGCGTCACTCTATTTTATTTCTCTAAACTTTATGGTTGTGATTAAAGGGTTATTAAACAGTATGAAATAAATGTGTAATTATGTGTAGTTAAAAAACTTTGTAATATGATTTCATTATTTAATTTCTTCCCTTTTCCTTTAATTTAACTTTGAATATTTTTAATTTTTTTTTTAAATTCCACTGAGTTTTTATAAAGTAATGAATGCCACCATGTCTAAGCTTAAGTTGTATCCAATACAAGGTTAGACCAGCACTTACACCAGGTACTTATGCAACAGCCGTGGGCCACTGCCAAACCCACAAATATTATAGCAAACAACAAGGAGGCTGTATCCAAAAAAGGTTAAAATCCCTTTATTATTAAAGCATGGGGATCAGCATAGAACACAATGTTTCGGGGTGGTCCCCTTAATAATGTGATACCACTGTGTCATACAATGCCCTAATTTATAGCGCTTCCCATAAATCAATTAAAGCAATTAATCAATTACAATTCAGTTGATTAAATAGGGCAAATAGTATAAAAAGTCAAGTAACAAAACTACACAAAATGTATACAATATATAAAAAGGGTAATTTAAAAACAATAATGCCTAATATTATATTATATTACAACCAGCAAAGTATATCCAGCTCAATATTGTGAAATAAATGCCTGCAAAGCATTTTTAGCTGGACCTGAATATCAGATGTTTAAATGAATAAACACTCAAATTCATAAAGATATTACACGTCTACTAATAAAAAACTGACTAATTGATTTCTTTATTCATTTCCTTAGGCTCCATAGTGTTTAGTTTGAATATCCAAAAGACCTCACTTTGCTTCAAGAACAATTCCCTGTTGACTCCCCCCCCCCCCCCCCCTGGGGATGTCAACCTTCTCATTGACCTGGAAGCGTAATTGATTAATTTGGTGGCCAAACTGTAAAAACTGTGGAAAAAATTCACAAGTCCCTTTCTAACCCCCCTGGTCACCCCATTGTGGCAGGAACCAACTCTATTTTCTCTCACATAGCTGTTTTTCTTGACAAAATTCTGCATCCACATGTGGAACAATCCAATACATTCATCAGGGACACGGGGTACTTCCTAGGGAAGTTACACAATTTACAAATATTTACAGATAAATTTATACTTTATTCCCTTGATGTTACCAGCCTTTACACGGCCATCACACATGAGAGTGGGTTGGGGGCTGTTAGATCTGTTTTATATTCCTGTGGTCTTTATAATGAAGGACAGATATATTTTCTCTTGCAGCTTTTGGAGATGATTAGGTATAGAAAGAAAAAAAAAAGAGTAGCTTATTTTAAGCACTCAGGGAAATACTAAATTAGATTGGTCCAAAAGAGAGGACACACAATGAAACAGAGGGGTTCTCAATCCTCACCACAATTTGAGGGAAAAAATAAAAAATAAAACTTAACATTTATTATATCAAGAAAATAAGAAAAGAGAAATATAAAATCAGTTTAAAAATGCTTAAAACAAGAAATAACATACAGGGACATAAAAGGTCCAAATCACAGTATTGTTAAAATCACGCAGCAAACACCTATACAATCAAATATTAGGCCTTATACCAGAAAGGTTCAAAGGAGGTAATTTTCAAAAAAAGCAGGATTCGAAACGTGCGTCAGGCACTTTGTGACATGATTAGGTCCTGACCAGGGGGCCTTTGGTATTGTATTGCAGCTATATTTGATATTTTCTATTTGCTTTATTGATTTAACCCTATACTAGATGCTTTTGTGGTACCAGATTAGGACAGGAATACCCAGTGTTTTTAAATAATTGTGTAGGAGCAACACGTGAGACTAGCAGTTTGCCAATCCCTTTTTTGTGGTTCTCCTTAGGGAGATATTATAGTCACCGGTAGACTCTATATTAGGGCTCATTTTATTTTATGTTACACTATATAATGGGGATAATTAGCTATTTTGAACCTTTCTGGTATTAGGCCTAATATTTGATTGTATAGGTGTTTACTGCGTGATTTATACAATACTGGGATTTGGACCTTTCATGTCCCTGTATGTTATTTCTTGTTTTAAGTGTTTTTAAAGTGATTTTATATTTCTCTTTTTTTATTTTCTTGATATAATAAATGTTAAGTTTTGTTTTTTATTTTTCCCCCTCATATTGTGGTGAGGATTGAGAACCCCTCTGTTTCATTGTGTCTCCTCTCTTTTGGACCAATCTAATTTAGTGTTTCCCAGAGTGCTTAAAAAGATGCAACTCTTTTGTTTCTTTTTGTGTTTAATTATTTATGTCTGCATCTAGCACCACCTGTCCCATTCAGGTTACTTATTGTATGATATATATATACTCCTTAATTATTTAATCAATAGCTTTTGGAGATTGTATTATACAATAATTATTTTCTTTTTAAAGATTTGTTATTTTTACAGCTACAAGGGACTGCCATGGGCTCCAATTTTGCACACAATTATGCCAATATCTTTTTGAATTCCTTTGAGAAAAAACTGACGTGGTCTGAAACTAGAAAAGATTTCCTGGATGTGTCTGTAATTAAGAAAGGGGCTGGATTTAGTACTGATATCTTTTGCAAAGAGACGGATCCCAACAATCTCTTGAAATATGACTGTGCCTATCAACAGTCCCTAATCAAGTCCCTACCCCAAAGCAAGCTTCTTAGGGTGAGAAAGTAGTTTCAGATGAGAATACTGTCCCCCTGAGGTTGGAAGAAATGGGCCATACATTTCTTGTAGGGGGTTATCCACAGGCTTTTATAGATCAGGTCACTACTGAGGTTAGAGCAACTCCTAGAAATGATTTGATAGGTAAACAATTGGCAAAGAAAAAGGAAAAAAGGTTAACCTTTATATCTGAATTTTGTCAGGAAAGCAACCTAATCGCAAACATTATATGTAAATACTGGTATTTATTGGGGGAATGTATATATAATGTAGAGGAATTTAAGCAGCCACCCATGCCAGCCTTTAAGTAAGTGAGTAAGAACTTAAGGGATGACCTTATAAGAGCTGATATAGGTTCTAAAAAAACTTCAATACAATCTTTTATATCTGAAAAGAATCTTGGATGTTTACCTTGCCTTGGCTGTGTTAATTTTAGCTCGGTCATAAAGGGGCCTTATTTTTGTCATACATTGACCGGACAAAAATTTAGACATAATGCACACCATACATGTCTTACATCTTATGTTGTTTATATTGTGGGCTTGGTTATGTCGGAGAGTCCACCAGACGTATTAAAGATCGTATAAGTGAGCATAAGAGCAACATAAGATGTAAGGTCTTAACTGCCCCAGTAGCTGCCCATGTTTTTACAGTTTGGCCACCAAATTAATCAATTGTGCTTCCAGGCCATTGAGAAGGTTGACATCCCTAGGCAGGGGGGCAGTAGGGAATTGCTCTTAAAGCAACGTGGGGTCTTTTGAATATTCATACTAGACACTATGGAGCCTAAGGGAATGAATAAAGAAATCAATTGGTCAGTTTTTTTTAATTAGTAGATGTGTAATATCTTTATGAATTTGAGTGTTTATTAATTTAACATCTGATACTCAGGTCTATCTAAAAATGCTTTGCAGGCATTTATTTCACAGTATTAAGCTGGATATAATTTGCTGGTTGTAATGTAATATAATATTAGGCATTATTTGTTTTAAAATTACCCTTTTTTATTTATTGTATATATTTTGTGTAATTTTGTTACTTGACTTTTTATACTATTTGCCCTATTTTAATCAACTGAATTGTAATTGATTAATTGCTATAATTGATTTATGGTAAGTGCTATAATGTAGGGCATTGCATGACTCAGTGGTATCACATGATTAAGGGGACCACCCCGAAACGTTGTGTTCTATGCTGATCCCCATGCTTTAATTATTAAGGGATTTTAACCTTTTTTGGATGCAGCCTCCTTCTTGTTTGCTAAACTTAAGTTTTAACCTTATCTCATTTTCAGGAACAGATATGAAAAAGGCAATAAAATAGACTAATGCAAACAAGTTTGTTGGGATTCCACACAGTCTTGTTTACACAAACTGAACTTTATTGCCTGGTTTATAGATCTTTCCCTAATTGCATTTACTGTTCAAAATCCCTTTACATTGTCCCTGTTTTGAATCATATAACAGCTTGAGGGCCTTGTTACCTCACATTTGAAAGGGTGGTCTCTTTTTCTTACTAACAAGGGGTCTCATTGGTGTATGGATTATTTTTTAACACTGCTATTTCTTCATAAAAACTTACGGCCATATTACGAGTTTTGCATTAGAGGCTATGCGGTGCTAACGAGCATTTTAGAATTCATAGAATTCTATCAGCCAATCAGAATTAAGGTAGAAAAAATCCTATTGGCTGATCTAATCAGCCAATTGGATTGAGCTTGCATTCTATTGGCTGATTGGAACAGCCAATAGAATGTGAGCTCAATCCTATTGGCTGATTGGATCAGCCAATAGGATTGTACTTCAATCCTATTGGCTGATTGCATCAGCCAATAGGATTTTTTCTACCTTAATTCCGATTGGCTGATAGAATTATATCAGCCAATCAGAATCTAAGGGACGCCATCTTGGATGACGTCACTTAAAGGAACCGTCATTCAGTAAGAAGACTCCGGATGAAGAGGATGCTCCGCGTCGGATGTCTTGAAGATGGAGCCGCTCCGCGTCGGATGGATGAAGATAGAAGATGCCGTCTGGATGAAGACTTCTGCCCGTCTGGAGGACCACTTCACTTGGATGAAGACTTCTCCTGGCTTCGTTGAGGACTTTGGCCCGGTTGGATGAAGACCTCTGCCACTTCCTTGAGGATGGATGTCCGGTCTTCAGAACAGTAAGTCGATCTTCAGGGGGTTAGTGTTAGGTTTTTTTAAGGGTGTATTAGTTATGTTTTATTTTTAGGTTAGGACTTTGGGCCACAAAAGAGCTAACTGCCCTTTTAAGGGCAATGCCCATCCAAATGCTCTTTTCAGGGCAATGGGGAGCTTAGGTTTTTTTAGTTAGCTTTTTATTTGGGGGGTTTGTTGTGTGGGTGGTGGGTTTTACTGTTGGGGGGTTGTTTGTATTTTTTTTTTACAGGTAAAAGAGCTGATTACTTTGGGGCAATGCCCTGCAAAAGACCCTTTTAAGGGCTATTGATAATTTAGTTTAGGCTAGGGTTTTTTTTTTATTTTGGGGGGGCTTTTTTATTTTGATAGGGCTATTAGATTAGGTGTAATTAGTTTAAATATCTTGTAATTTGTTTTTTATTTTCTGTAATTTTGTGTTTGTTTTTTTGTACTTTAGCTAATTGTATTTAATTTATTTAATTATATTTAATTTAGTTAATTTATTTAATTGTAGTGTAGTGTTAGGTGTTAGTGTAACTTAGGTAAGGTTTTATTTTACAGGTACTTTTGTATTTATTTTAGCTAGGTAGTTATTAAAAAGTTAATAACTATTTAATAACTATTCTACCTAGTTAAAATAAATACAAACTTGCCTGTAAAATAAAAATAAACCCTAAGCTAGATACAATGTAACTATTAGTTATATTGTAGCTATCTTAGGGTTTATTTTATAGGTAAGTATTTAGTTTTATATAGGAATAATTTAGTTAATGATAGGACTTTTATTTAGATTTATTTAAATTATATTTAAGTTAGGGGATGTTAGGGTTAGGGTTAGACTTAGGTTTAGGGGTTAATAAATTTAGAATAGTGGCGGCGACGTTGGGGGCGGCAGATTAGGGGTTAATAAGTGTAGGTAGGTTGCGGCGACATTGGGGGCGGCAGATTAGGGGTTAATAAAAATAATGTAGGTGGCGACGGTGTTGGGGGCAGCAGATTAGGGGTTAATAAGTATAATGTAGGTGGCGGCGATGTCCGGAGCGGAAGATTAGGGATTAATAAGTATAATGTAGGTGGTGGCGATGTTAGGGGAGGCAGATTAGGGGTTAATATTATTTAACTAGTGTTTGCGAGGTGGGAGTGCGGCGGTTTAGAGGTTAATATGTTTATTATAGTTGCGGCGATGTCCGGAGCAGCAGATTAGGGGTTAAAAATGTTATTTTAGTGTTTGCGATGCAGGAGGGCCTCGGTTTAGGGGTTAATAGGTAGTTTATGGGTGTTAGTGTACTTTTTAGCACTTTAGTTATGAGTTTTATGCTACGGCGTTGTACCATAAAACTCTTAACTACTGACTTTAAAATGCGTTAGGGATCTTGGAGGTAGATGGTGTACCGCTCACTTTTTTGCCTCCCAGGACAGACTTGCAATACCGGCGCTATGGAAGCCCCATAGAAAAAAGGGTTTACGAAGTTTACGTAAGTGGTTTTGCGGTAAGGCCAAAGAAGTGTGCGGTGCCCCTAAACCTGCAAGACTCGTAATAGCAGCGGTAGGGAAAAAGCAGCGTTAGGACCTGTTAACGCTGCTTTTTCAGGCTAACGCAAGACTCATAATCTAGCCGTTATAATGTTGTCCTTATGCATGATGTGTTAAAATGGCACCAGGTCCTGTTAGCCGGTGCAAATGCTGAATATTGCAAAGCTACAAGCAATCTGTGAAGAAATTGATGTTTTGTGGCAAGTGTTAGAATTAAGGGAAGATCCATCAATATCGTAATCCATCACTTTTATCAGTAAAAGGAAAGCAATTAGTGAAGAAACAAAACAGCCAAAGGCAACTAGGGTTATAGCATCCAAACCAATAACTTATAATGAATGAAGAGAATTGTAGTGGCAGCTTTTATGGTGCAGATGGCAGGAAGTGGGCATCCAGCTGGAGTGGGAAGGATTCTTCAACACTAGTTAGAATAAAATGATCTTTTTACCTTGAAATAAACAATTTTTTGAACAGCTAAACCAACCTATTAGGGGATGAAAGCAATGATGAATAGGCGTAATCACAACAAACATTCTGTACAGGAGCATTATTTTCACCTCTTTAATATGCTTTAGACTCCTCAGTTTATGGTGTTGTGTCTTCGCTGTGCCCAGAAAAAAAATAGTGGGTATAAAATTACATTTAAGCACCCTCTACAAAATACCAGGAATAGAGATCTTTACTGATTCAGCCCCTAGTGAGAGAAGCTGCGTCTTATCAGATCTGTTTTTTGTTTTTAACATTTTCATTTACTAAGGGAAGAAAGGTGTGCAATTTAAATGCTATACAAATATGAAAAAAACACTGCATTTTTAGCACATTAGCTACATCACAGGGAAAATATGCTGTTAAAATATTTAAGTCTTATAAAATGAAATAAGAAAAATAAAGGACCCTGAAAACTGTCTGAGCATAGGGACAAGGCAAATATACAAATAAGGCAGGCAAAGGTTATTGAAAAACAATTGCAGCAAACAAAATAATGTTAAGTATTAGCTATGCTGTTCTATAGGAAGTCAACAGAAATGTCTTGTAACTACAAGGTGTTTAGTGTTCCTTGTGAGGTGTTAGACAGGGAGCCCCATTTTGGCTCTTTTGCATAATCAAAAGGCTGAACTAAGTCATGTAGTATTGTATAATGAGGCTGTGCATATAAAAGTATTTCTGTAAAGGTAAATGGTTAACTGCAGACACGTACTGTATTTTGAGCAGAGGGACTATATACACCAAAACAATTAGAATGTTGTTCCTGATAATTACATGAGTTACACTGTCTGCTAGGAAACATACTTAAAAACAACCATGTTTATCAATTATAATTTATAAAATGATAGGAATTTTTCATTAAAGGGACATTAAACTGCTGAACACAACTTCCACAGGATGGTTACTACTCACCATGCTATTGTTTTTTTGTCCTGTGCCTGAAGCTCTCTTCAAAGCAGCTCTCTTATTAATGGTACAAGTTAGTGAAGCTTGGTCTCTTCATTCTAGGCGCCACATTCTTGGAGCACAAGTTTGGTGCTCCCTGTGACCGAAATGATGGGCAAAGTCCTCACTCTTCAGAATTAAATTACAGGAAAAGGGGACAAAATAAATAATGAAAGTATACTGCAAAAAATGTTCTGCTACATATATAGCATTTTATTGTCAAACTGTTTAATGCACCTTTAAGTTTGGAAAAGTAGCGGAGAGAAGGTGAAAGTAACTAAAACTAATTCCATATAACAAAAAAAAATGGATACAGGGAACCTACTTTTCATGTTGAACTGGTAATTTAAAAATAAATCTGATTCCTTTAACTGCAGCATATGGGCATATTATGAAGAGATTTAGCTACTACAGCACAGGACTAAAAAAGGTAAACCAAGGGCTCGATGATTGAAAGCTCTCTGGGCTGGCGAGATTATTAAAGAATGCACGCCAAGGAAAAAATCTATTGTTAAGGTGTATCAACCATCCATCGTAACAAAATTCTTCACCAAAAATCTTATTTTACAAAAAACGTAACATTTGTATGTAATTTATACAGGAATATAAATAAATATGCACAGCGTAAATTAAATTTAGTATACTGGATGTGCAAACAACACACAGACATTTGTACTTATAAATTCAAAATACAAAGCGTAATTGTTGTTTTTTTGTACAATGGGCTGAACATGGGCGTATATGAAAATATCTCTCTAATCCCAGCGTAATTCTGTAATTAGGTGGCAAGCTTTTCTCAAAACGCTACAAATACTTATAACCCTAATAGAAAAACATATGCATAAGAAAATATAGGCTATACTCAGAAAGCAGCATAATGTGATTTATATTGGCTACAGAATTTAATTTATAAAGTGCACCCCCTTCTCACTGCTAACCGCTCTAAGGAGCAAAGTGTCTCTATCCATCGCGCTCCATTTTTTTTCAATAGGGGCCATCTCGCCACTCGCAGGGACTGCCCCTTTTTTATGATCATTCCACCAGGGCAGTCCCTGCGAGAAAAAGTAGGTTTGATCTGCCCTATGTGAGTAAAGCATGATACCCAATCAAAGCTAAATGCCAGCATCAAAAGGTAAAGTGAAATAATTTAAAGAATAGTCTATTATTAAGCCATCATCACACAAAAAAAAATTGAGCTTATTATCAAATAAAACTACAGTAACAAAGTCATAGCGGCCCATTCATCAAGCTCTGGATGGAGCTTGAGGGCCCGTGTTTCTTTCTTTTTTTTAAAATAATTTTTATTGAGGAGTTACATATTACAGTTGACATGCATATATAATAATACACAATACAGTTATAATGTTTACATTGAAGTATTCTATTGTTGTTACAGCAGGTGTTGTTTTAAGAACATGCTTATAAATCCTGAATTGCAGTCCTCATTTTTTTGTCCCTTTGAGTAATAAAGTAGACCACTCTTGGGTCCTCCAATTTGAAGTATACACATGTAAATATGGTTTTCATAGTAATTGGGGAAAAAGTAGGGGAGAACTTAGCTATAAGATAAAAATATAATGAAATATCCGAGATGGGGACCACAACTAGACCACACAACACCTATATTGTAACAAAGATAAATTGCATTCTGCTTAGGCCCACATTCTCTGAACACCGATGCTGAAATAATTACAAGTAAGAGTAGTGTTGCACTATAAACTCCCACTTGCTGAGACTAAAAATATTTGATATTGTTTTCATCTCCCTCGGCTCCGGCCGCTAGCCGCAGGAAATTGTATTTATGTCTTCTAACTCTTGTAGGTTTAAACATTATAGATGTGGGAGAATCTGGTGTGTGAAGTAAAAAAGATTAAAAAAAAACAAAAAAACAAACAAAAGTAGTGACTAGAACTATTTTAGAGCAGGAAACTTTTCTAACAGGTATGAAATAACATATAACTATTAAACTGTGAAGGGACACACTACTTTCACCGAGTACCGCTAAATGTCCCACTGTTGTGGATCAAGTCGCCATTATATGGTGGTCAGTGTTTTCAAGGTAGTATAACATTATCATCCCCAGGATTTGGTGCATAAGTAAAAGAGAGTCTCTGTAAAAGTTGAGGGGATTTCCTTGCAGGAATGTGTTGCAATATTCCAATGGAAAATAGCATCGTGAGCTAGCCTCATGCAAAGCCCTCTAAGAGTGCCCACCAATAGTGATGTCGTGAACCTAAAATTTTCGGTTCGCGAACGGCGGACTTGAACTTCCGGTATTGTTCGCGAACCGCCATTGAATTCAATAGGCAGGCGAACTTTAAAACCTACAAGGACTCTTTCTGGCCACAATAGTGATGGAAAAGTTGTTTCAAGGGTACTAACACCTGGACTGTTGCATGCTGGAGGGGGATCCCTGGCAAAACTCCCATGGAAAATTACATAGTTGATGCAGAGTCTGCTTTTAAGCCATAATGGGTCTAAATCAACTAACATTCCCAAAGTGGCTGTCTCAAAACATCCCGGACAGAAGATAGATTGATAGTGATAGATAGGATAGATAGATATACATAGATTGATAGTTAGATAGAATCGATAGAAGAGAAATAGATAGATTTGTTAGATATATAATTACCCTAATAAATTCTAATAATCAAACATGCGTTCTTGGACCCAACTAGCTTGTGTTAATTAGTATTTTTCTTAGCACTTTAATCCCTGTTCCCCCCCCCCCCCCCTATCGGGGGAGTTCTATATGGCCTGCCAGATTACCCTGAAAAATTATAATAATAAGACATGTGGTCTGCTACCTATTTTAACGAGGTTGTGTTTTAAGTACTACCATTCTTAGCACTTTAATCTCTGTAACTCCCCCTATTTGGTGAGGTCTATACGGCCTGGATGATTACCCATACAAAATATAATAATAAGACATCTGCTCTTGGTCTGCGACCCATGGTAACTATGTTGTATTAATTAGTAATGTCCTTCGCATTTTAATAGCTGTTACTCATACTCACCCTATCGGTGGAGGTCTATATGGCCTGCATGATTACCCTTACAAAATATAACAACCAAACATATGCTCTGGGACCCATGGTAAGTAGGTTGTGTTAAGTAGTACTGTTCTTTGCATTTTCATACCTGTTACAACACCAAATGGTGGCAGGTCTATCTGGCCTTCATGATTAGCTGCACCCAAACCCAAAAAAAAGCCGAGTGGTCTTAGACTAACACCCATGGCTAACTCGGTTGTTTCAATTAGTACTATTCTTAGCACTTTCATCCCTGTTACGGGCGGTCTACATGGCCATCATGATTAGCCGAACAAAATACTACAATCCAACCTTTGCTCAGTCTTCATAGGCCCTTCATTGTCTGTATTTTGATAGTACAGTTCTTATTATTTTTATAGTTGATACAACACCGAATGGTGGCAGCTCTATATGGCCTGCATGATTAGCCGCACCCAATACAAAAATAAATCCAAGCGGTCTTGGATTAACACCCATGGCTAACTCTGTTGTTTCAAGTAGTACTATTCTTAGCACTTTCATCTCATCATCCCTGTTACTTCCAGGACTCTCGGTGATGGTGGTCTACATGGCCATCATGATTAGCCTAACCAAATACTACAATCCAACCTTGGCTCAGTCTTCCTAAGGCCCTTCATTGGCTGTATTTTGGTAGTACTGTTCTTATTAGTTTAATAGCTGATACGACACCGAATGTTGTCAGCTCTATATGGCCTGCATGAATAGCCGCACCCAAAGCCAAAAAAAAGCCAAGCGGTTTTGCACTAACACCCATGGCTAACTCTGTTGTTTCAAGTTCTACTATTCTTAGCTCTTTCATCTCATCATCCCTGTTACTTCCAGGACTCTCGGTGGTGGTGGTCTACATGGCCATCATGATTAGCCTAACCAAATACTACAATCCAACCTTGGCTCAGTCTTCCTAAGGCCCTTCATTGGCTGTATTTTGGTAGTACTGTTCTTATTAGTTTAATAGCTGATACGACACCGAATGTTGTCAGCTCTATATGGCCTGCATGAATAGCCGCACCCAAAGCCAAAAAAAAGCCAAGCGGTTTTGCACTAACACCCATGGCTAACTCTGTTGTTTCAAGTTCTACTATTCTTAGCTCTTTCATCTCATCATCCCTGTTACTTCCAGGACTCTCAGTGGTGGTGGTCTACATGGCCATCATGATTAGCCTAACCAAATACTACAGTCCAACCTTGGCCCAGTCTTCCTAAGGCCCTTCATTGGCTGTATTTTGGTAGTACTGTTCTTATTAGTTTAATAGCTGATACGACACCGAATGTTGTCAGCTCTATATGGCCTGCATGAATAGCCGCACCCAAAGCCAAAAAAAAGCCAAGCGGTTTTGCACTAACACCCATGGCTAACTCTGTTGTTTCAAGTTCTACTATTCTTAGCTATTTCATCTCATCCCTGTTACTTCCAGGACTCTCGGTGGTGGTGGTCTACATGGCCATCATGATTAGCCTAACCAAATACTACAATCTGTTAACAGAAATATGATTGCTGACAACAATTGGCTAGGTGGGCCTGGCTCAAAGCAGGCTGCAAGGCAGGAGGAAAGTGCTATTCAATGGCACCAGCAAACTGAGGATTCAAATCACAGCAACTATTGCCAAAATTTTTTAATTTTTAATTATTAGAATACTGTCACAACAAATAGGATTGGTGTAAATATTTTTCAAGTAGGCCTGGCACACAGGCTTGGAAGGCTGTAGAAAAGTGCAATTCTAGGGCATGAGCAAACTGAGGATTAAGATCATCAACAATCAAGATTTTTTTAATTTTAATTAGTAACTATACTGTGACAAAAAATTAGGATTGGTGTAAATAGTTGGCAAGACGGCCTGGCACAAAAGGATGGCAGGCAGGAGGTAGATGCAATTCAAGGACACTAGGAGACTGATTACTGACAGTCTAAACAGTGATGATTGACAATTTTTGCAATACTGTTAACAGAAATATGATTGCTGACAACAATTGGCTAGGTGGGCCTGGCTCACAGCAGGCTGCAAGGCAGGAGGAAAGTGCTATTCAATGGCACCAGCAAACTGAGGATTCAAATCACAGCAACTATTACCAAAAATTTTAATTTTTAATTATTAGAATACTGTCACAACAAATATGATTGGTGTAAATATTTTTTAAGTAGGCCTGGCACACAGGCTTGGAAGGCTGTAGAAAAGTGCAATTCAAAGGCACGAGCAAACTGAGGATTAAGATCAACACTAAAAATTTTTTTTATTTAAATTAATAACTATACTGTCTGACTGTGACAACAATTATGATTGGTGTAAATAGTTGGCTAGACGGCCTGGCACAAAAGGCTGGCAGTGGCAGGCAGGAGGTAAATGAAATTCAATGGCACTAGGAGACTGAATATTTGCAGTCCAAAAAATTATGATTTTTTTTTTTTTATTACTGTTACAAGAATTGTGATTGGTGCCACTAATTGGCTACTTGGGCCTGGCAGACAGGCTGGCAGATATGAGTCGTGGATGGTAGGTAGGGCAGCAATTTAACACAGTATGCTGTGTAAGTGACAAAAACACAGGACTGATAGAAAATTAAGTTACATTACACTAGCAAAATATTTGAAAATTTTAGATTTTAATATTAAAATTATGTTAAGAAGTGCAATGCACATATGACTCTATGAGTGGTCGCACTGGCTGGCTGCTACGTAGGGCAGCAATTATAACAACAGTACGCTGTGTAAGTCAGATAGACAGTTAGACACAGGCCTGATAGAAAATACAATTAGATTACACTAGCATAATGATTTAAAGACTTTTTTTTGGAAATTTTAAGAAAAAGGTTAAGCACATACATATGAGTCGTGGCTGATAGCCTTGGAAGGGCAGCTATTAAAAACAGTAGGCTCTGTATGTCAGATACACACACGCCTGATAGAAAATACTATTAGATTACACTAGAAAAATGATTGAAATTATTTTTTTGGGGGGGAAATTAAAAAAAGGTTAAACAAATATGAGTCGTGGCTCATAGACTAGGGAGGGCAGCAAGTAAACACAGTAGGCTCTCTATGTCAGCAAAACACACAGGCCGGATAGAAAATTATATTAGATTACACTAGCAAACAAATTTAAACTTTTTTTTTTTTTTTTTTTTTTTAATTCTTTTTATTGAAGAGAAGAGGAGGTCAGAAACAGTTACAGTTTGGCAGTAGATATACAAATAACATATCAGATGTATCACACAATCATTGGTATCCTTAATTTGAGAGTATTACATTTGAGTTTCTTGTAGCTTTTTTTTTTTTTATATATATTAAAATTAAGGTGAAAGAAAAATAGATATGAGTGCTGGGTGGCTGCCTGGCACAGACCAATTAACCAAAAGACTGAAAAAAAAAGAGGTATATTAATGCTGAGTGAGCCTGACAGACACAGGCATGATAGTAAATGTAATTAGATTACACTAGCAAAATATTTTTTTTTTTTTTTTTAATTTAAAATAATGTTATAAACGGATATTAACACTGGTGGCTGCTGGCTGGCACAGAGCAATGAACCAGAGTATATGCTGTGTGACACTGGCCTAATAGAAAATGAAAAAAAATTACACTAGAAAAATAATTATATTTTTGGGTTAGTTAAATTTAAACTAATGTTGTTAGGGAGATATCAGTGGTGGCAGTAGTCACAGCATATGCTGTGAGCCTTAAACACACAGCTGAAAGCCAGGCAAATGCTAATAAAAAAAAAATGAAAAAAAAAAAAAAAACGGCACGAAATATAGCCCTAAAAAGGGCTTTTTGGGGTGCTGTGCTTGCAGCAGAGATGAGTGGAGTCCTTCTGGACTGTAAATACACTAGCCTAGCTATGTTTTTCCTATTAATGTCAGGAGCAAAAACACAACACGTCCTCTCATTAAAAAAGCAAGGTCGTTATGAGTCTAAAATGGCGGATTCCGAGTAGCTGGGAGTGTCTGTAAGGGAGTGTCTGATGTTGATTGGATCTAATGTGTCAGGCGGCTGTGAAATAAAGGGTCAAAGTTTCCACAATGATGACACATAGGGGCGGATCGAACATCGCCATGTGTTCGCCCACAAACGCGAACAAGCTATGTTCGCTGTGAACTGTTCGCGGGCGAACAGTTCGGGACATCACTACCCACCAAGTGACCGGTTAGTTTGCATGAGGCTTCTGTTTGATTGCAGCTCTTGACATATGCATCCATGGTTGCAGCGGTCACTGGCTTTGGGAGTGAAGATTTTGCAAATGCGACCCCCCGAGAGCTCCCCATAAGCTCCCGCAAGGCTACCTCCGACAGCAACCTCTCTCCCCTCTGTGGAGAATCTTCTATTATGCCCGATGGGACATAGGTCTTTAGTGCTGTGCTCAGCACCTGGGGTGCCATATGTGATGTTGTGCAGAGGTCGCTCAGCATCTCCGGAGGTTTCATACTATGCAGCAAGTCACTTAGTAAGGTATGGGTTTCTGTCGTCTGCCAATGCCTTTTTAACAGTCGGTCACTTTCAGGGTATTGAGCCCCCAACAGCTCGTCTGTAGGTGTGATTGTTTCACTCATAGTGTCGTGCTGTGATATCAGGGAGGCAGGCAGGGCACCATCGGTGCTTTCATGATACATTGCCTTTTGGTCTTTAGGAACTTTGATATCGCCTGGGATATAAGCTGGATGACCCGATATCTGTTTGACATGTTGCGCAGCTTGTTTAACAGTGCTGGTTGTTTGTTTCTGAATATTGCTTTGCTCATCTAGTGGGGTGTGTGCCGGACGTAAGGCTATTGTGGGCTCAGTGAAAGATGTTGTGGGAGACAGCTTGTGGCACAGGAGCTGTAACATATATTCTGATGGCGCTTTGTCTAGTAGCCTCTGCATGAGGGCCTCAAGTCTCCGAAAGTGAACATCATGTCGCTGCCACATGGTTTCATCATCCATATTTGCCGTCAAGTCTCGCTGTAGTA